>NC_052307.1:77481724-77781724 GCF_016432855.1 Salvelinus namaycush
ATAGCCATGTTATTTTCTACTCCCTGTATAAAGGCATGTTATTTTCTACTCCCTGTATAAAGCCATGTTATTTTCTACTCCCTGTATAAAGCCATGTTATTTTCTACTTCCTGTATAAAGCCATGTTATTTTTACTCATTATTGTTATTCAGTGTGTATTTATTCCTCATGCCACTATTTATTATTTTAATCTTTATCTTTCTCTCTGCATTGTTGGAAAAGGACCCATAAGCAAGCATTTCCCTGTTTAGTCTACACCTGTTTACGAAGCATGTGAAAAACACGATTTGATTTGTATACATCATACAACTAATTTGATAGACAAATTAGAGATCTTTGAATGAATTATTTGTGAAAGGAACACTTCTATAGTTTCAGTGTACAAATAGATAAAACTGAGGGGGCCTGACATGACAGCCTTGCCTACTACCTTTCTTTAGTCACAAACTTCCTCACCAGTATGAGTTCATCTCCCTTCAGCTCTCTGGTCCAGAAGGTCCTTGGGCCGTTGCCATCCAGAAGAGTCTGCCTGCAGTACATTTTGCTCTCGGTCTCCCATGTGGCCAGGCTCTGTTGATATGAGTGTAATGCAATGAAGAGGGTCCATGTCAATACATCCATGTACTTTCCTGTCCTCACTTATCTGAAGGGGATCTGATCTGGATGAGTGAACATGGGCTGCGTCTCAATGTAGCTTCCTCTGCTTGTCTCCTTTCCTTCATCCGTACAAATGCTATCTGAATAGGATTGGGACATTACCTTTACATTGTATGGGGCAAAGACTACCATTACATTGTATGGGGCAAAGACTACCATTACATTGTATGGGGCAGAGACTACCTTTACATTGTATAGGGGCAGAGACTACCTTTACATTATATGGGGCAGACTCAGAGACTTTACCTTGCACTTCCTGCCATCTACCGTCTCCTCATTGAACTCCTGGCCTATGAGGAAGTTGATCTCGGTGGTGCGCACGGTGGTGGAGGTCTTTATGTAGAACTGCTCCCCATTCTGCCTGATCTCCACGTGAGGTTTGGACGCCGCGGCACCAGCCACCTTCCTCAACATAGCATTGACGCCTGTGGGCAAATGACACCTGTCATTACGCTTACTTTAACGGTCATAAGTGCTGCATAACCAATTGCATCTGTCATTGATCAGTTTTGACTTTGTCAGGTTATGACAACTGACTGTACACAACCTTGACATGCCACTGGGTTGAACCCATGGTGACAATATGGCTTCACGGTGCTATCGTTTGACTTGTACTGACATTTGGTATGTCATGTTTGCTCCTATCCTCACCTAATTCAAGGATGAGTACAATTACATTTCTGTCTCCTCCTGGCGCCATTGATAGAAGGAAAACAATCCTGAATTCCACTTTCAAAGGTGTAGGTTGTGCTTATTTACAAGAGGAATGCATAGTGGCAGTGTTACCTATTTGTGACAAAGTCATGGTAGACAGAAGGTTCTAGGAGTGTGAGAAGATATCAATGGTGCACTGTGGGTATTCAAGTTATATACAGAGTTCTCAAGGCAAGCAACTGCAAATGAGATGGTTATCAGCAGATGTTGCAAATATGGGTGGACGCTATGACAAGGTGATGAAAACAAGGAATGCTGGAGTCATTAGCTTTGTTTAGCTCTCCTGCAGACTGATGGATTCCTCCAAGAAGTTATTATGGCGCTAGTTGGCTGTGTCACACAGTTGCAATTTAACCAATTGGATGAGAAAATGTCTTGCTGTTTCCATTCATTCCCCTCTGCATATGTTTTCAGAGCTGCTCTCTCGCTCTCAAATACTGTATCCTTCAGTACTAGTCGTATTGCTCACATTTAAAACTACAATCTGTGTACTTGAGTTCCCCAGAGGAGAGGAGTTCAATCTTTTCACCTTTTTTTCTCCTCTCATCTCTTTGTTCCTCGATGAAAATGAAAAAAAAACTATGGGACCAAAAACCGAAGTTTTGTCCAAGCCAATACCTAGAGCTCAGATTAAGTGAGATCTCAGTGCAGTCACAGGAGACGTATTTGAGAAAACATACACAGTGGATTGTCTCATCTATTCCACACCAGCTGGGCTCAACAGTGCAGCTTTGGGATGATCCACCCTCACTGCTTTCACTGAAAAGATGACTATTCTATGGCAGGAAACAACGCGCAAGATCAAGCTTAAGTGATTTGTAATATGTATATGTATAATAATATGTATTACATGTGCACCTTTGTAAGTCGCTCTGGATAAGAACGTCTGCTAAATGACTTAAATGTAAATGTGTACATTTTCTATTCTTTTTTTTTTTTATACATGCCCAACTCAGTTGACTTTCGGAATTTCAACAAATGACAACATAAAATGCAGCTCAAATGGATTAATACATGCTGGGATGATCCTAAAACTGATGATCAAGACGTCACACACCCTGTGGCCTCTCCCAATTATTGTTTTTGAAAAATATTTCCCCAAATAATAGAACACAGACGAAAATAATGATGCGTTTGGTAGTCGGACACAATAGAGAAAGAACAGTTAGGATTTTGATAGCATATTGTTAAGTATTTATTCTTTCATATAGCTCTTAATGATAGAAGGTAAGAACTATAGACATCTTACCAAGTGCTTTGAGTAGTTCATCAAAATTCTCACTGCTTCTCATTTTCCAAGTGCCTGCGAAATTGGTCATTTTCTTGGGAAGGCTCGACATGTACCGGTCTCTCTCTGCCTCTTGATATGCTCTGTATCTCCTCAGCTCACTGTCCCGCTATCCCTTCCCTACGCTCTCCCTTTCACCCTCCCTCCCTTTCTCTCTCTCTGTAATAACCCCTCACAGCATGCTCCTCTCTCTCTCTCTCTCTGTAATAACCCCTCACAGCATGCTCCTCTCTCTCTAGTCCTGTAGTGAGTGAAATGTCCTCCTCTTAAAGACCATTTTAAATGACAGATGGACAGGGGTTCAGGTGGTCTCGTTTCAAGCCTGCAATATAAATAGGACAAATAGGACATTTAAATGGAATGAATTCCATAGAAAAGAACCATGGATGTCACCATCACAGCAATATAATAAAGTGTTGAATGCAATTATGGCTTCCAATATAAACCAATATTGTCGTTGTGATAAGATCTTTCTTTGATAAACGATGGGAGTGAATGTCCATCTAATGTTCATCCCATTGACAAGCCCTCTCTCTCCCTGGCTACAGCTAAGGATCAGACTAAACATGCATTCAATACATTTCCCATTAAGTCCAATTCAAACCCCCCCCCCCCCCCCCCCCCCAACTCACCAACTCACTACAACAGCCCCCCAACACAGAATGAGAGGCCCTGATAGCTTCACTCCCCCTCCCATCAAGTCTGATTTGTTCTCTTTCTGATGGCTCTTCATCAATCTCTTTGACAAAGTGGCTTCCAGACAGCAGTTGATAATTCATGTATAGAGCAGAGCCGGGAGCACTCTGTCATCCCTCCAGGAAGTGTCACATTAAAAAGGCTCCCATCTATTTCCCTATGCATGCTGGTGCACCACAGTTTGTCTCATCAATCAATAGATTTGTCTTTGGGTGCTGTTTTTCTTTGAACACACAGAGAGCAGTAGGGGAAAGAAAATCAGAGAAATGGTTAGATTTTTTGTGTTAAGCGTTGAATGAATGACCCTTTCACGAGGTTCGTGCAGCTTTGTTTTAGCTTTTTTAGTGAGTGGACTTATTTAATTATTAGTATCATGCTGTGAGGGGAGAAATACACATTAAAGGGATAATTCACTGATTTGATAAACATTTTCTAATTTAGAAAGTATTCTGCTGGTTGTGATGAGACAATCCATAGACATTTGAATGACAAAATATTTCAAACAAATGAATGGGTGACAGCTTAGTCAAGATGTTCATCCTCCCTGAAATCTGTATGCACACTTGGGACTATGACATAGTTTTTATTTAACTAGGCAAGTCAGTTAAGAACAAATTCTTATTTAGAATGACGGCCTACCCCGGCCTCCCCTAACCCGGACGACACTTGGCCAATTGTGCACCGCCCTATGGGACTCTCGATCACGGCCGGTTGTGATACAGTCCCGGGATCGAACCAGGGTCTGCAGTGACGCCTCTAACACTGAGATGCAGTGCCTTAGAACGCTGCAGTTAACCATACACTCTTAAAAACATATATTTTTTAAAGAACCAAAAATGCTTCTACTGCTTGTTTCACCTTTAGGGGCGAAATATATGAAATAAGCGATAGAACCCTTTTTGGCTCTATATAGAACCTTTTTCCCCCCTAAGACTGTATATTGGATTTAAATTAAACTGACTCCTTTCTAATGGATCCTATCCATCTCACCTAATAACTAGCAACACAGATACATGACCTTGTGTGTCAGAACGTCACTTCCAAATAGACATACTAAGGCCCCCCAGTCACAAGAACATCTAGGAGACATTAGCCATTCAGAGCAGCGAATCGCATTGTGCTCTCCCAAAATGTCTGCTAGCCCAATGCGGACCCTTTCAAAGCCCTGGGGCTTTTTCTATGGACTCCTAAAGGACTAGCTTAAAGACCCCCTCTATCATTCTCTTAATGGGCATTTGTCATGCTTAACCTTAGTCATAGCAGAATAACCAAGGTGAGTCTGCCATCCAATCGTGATGTTTTAATGACCCAAGTTAGTGAAACAAAACTGCCACACAAAACCATCAAAGAAACCTGGGTCCTATTCATTAGTGCAAGTCTCTCCCCATTTCTCTCCTTTTTCTTCCGTTTGGTTTCTGGTGAATCTCCATTATGTTGGAGCCATGTGATGTGACCATAGCAGACGTTTTAAACGAGCCACTCGGTTGTCACTGTGTAGACAACAGAACACACTTTGTTAAAGAACAAGCCTGTATGCTGCCTGGATTCCTTTTTTTTTTAATTATTATTGTTTTTCGGGTCAAGTTTGTTATTAAAATTCCAGGCAGTAGTCTATATATTTTGAATGTGCTTGTTAAATTACAGTCCCTACTCACCCTAGGGGAGCATGGATTTACAAAACAAGCCTCTAAAGAGGGTAGCCTTGTTGCCCATAACAAGTGCCCTTTCCAATACATGACAGAGTATTTGAGACAGAAATACTCATGTACATAAATGAACCTAGAAGGCAAGTAAGATGTAAACTACACTGAAGAAAAATATAAACGCAACATGTAAAGTGTTGGTCCCATTTCATATGCCCAAAAAGCTTATTTCTTTAAAATGTTGTGCACACATTTCTTTACATCCCTGTTAGTGAGCATTTCTGCTTTGCCAAGATAATCCATCCACCTGACAGGTGTGCCATATCATGAAGCTGATTAAACAGCATGGTCATTACACAGGTGCACCTTGTGCTGGGGACAATAAAAGGCCACTATAAAATGTGCCATTTTGTCACACAACACAATGCCACAGATGTCTCAAGTTGAGGGTGTGTGTACTTGGCATGCTGACAGCAGGAATGTCCACCAGAGCTGTTGCCAGATATTTTAATGTTAATTTCTCTACCAAAAACCTTCAACATCGTTTTAGAGAATTTGGCAGTACGTCCAATTGGCCTCACAACCACAGACCACTTGTATGGCATCACGTCGGTGAGCAGTTAGCTGATGTCAACGTTATGAACAGAGTGCCCCATGGTGGGGGTGAGGTTATGGTACGGGCAGGCATAAGGTACGGACAACGAACACAATTGCATTTTATCGATGACAATTTGAATACACAGAAATACCGTGACGAGATCCTGAGGCCCATTGTGAGACCCATTTATTTGAAGGTTTCTGTGACCAACAGATGCATACCTGTATTTCCAGTCATGTCACTCAGTAAAATCTTTTAAATTGTTGCGTTTATATGTTTCTCCGGTATAGTTTGAACATTTGCTTTGCTATTGTCCAGAGAAATATGAAAATACAAATATTTGTCACAATAAATAACTTCAGAACATTATATTTTAAGACAATAATATATTGATAAATTCAAAGAAATGTACATTGTGCCACCACACGTTTGAGCTGGAAGTGATTAAGTTAATACATAGATTGCACTCAGAGGTTTACTGCCACAATACACAAAGGGACACGTCTTGTTCTCTGCCTGGAGTCCTCGGCTTCCTTTAAAGAGCACTTCACTGGTGGTCCAGCACACTAACAATAAATCCCTCCCAAAGTACCAACCCTGAAACCAGCAGAAAAGTCATTTACTCAACATTTTAAACTACAACAGTTAGCGTTTCACAATTGGCCAACAACCTTGATTGTTCAGTACAACATTAGTTGAATATTGCTAATATTGCCACAGCAGCAATGGTAAATACCAGGGTCAAACTATTGAATATTGGAGTTGAGGTGAAGACAATTGGAAACAATGTGCTTTAACAGTATCATTTACAGGATCACATCACATCTTTTTTTTATTCACAATAAGATGGCTGCCCTAAACACCCCAAAGTTATATGTACTACTTCTAATATAATAATTGTATCATTTACATCTACCCTCCATAGCCTAGATTTCTGTTAAATAATGTGACTCTACCGACTTCTTTATTTTGTGCTGGGAGTAACCTTGTCTGACCCCAGGCTTAATTGCTAAAGAGCTGGCTGGGTGGACGAGATTAGGTTGGGAGGACTAAAGGGGAGGGTCTTTGCAAGTGAAAAGTCAAAGAAGAAGAGGGACATGTGCCCTAATTGGTTGTTTTGTCCTGTGTGTTTGAGCTGAACTTGTGTATGCAATTTGCTGTTGCTACCTCCTAGGACTAAACCTGATAAAGGCTACAGAGGGCAGCTATAAACAGATTTAAGAGCATCTATCCTATTACTAAGACAGTAGAAATACATTAGAAGTGATGGATCAGTTCAGTGTTTATACCGAAGGAACCAACTAGTGCTGAGCGATTACTTTTTGAGGTCAGTTTGGTTATTAAAAAAATTATAGTTTTATTTAATTATTAATTTATTTACATTAAATGCACTGCGCATTATGTGGTTTGAATACTGTAACACAGAGTAAAACAATTAAAAGTCCCATGACAGTAGTGACTGCCCATTACTGCTTATCACTTATTAAGCATAATTTATTCATGACTTTAATTCAATATTTCATTTGTTTTCAGCCTATTTGATGACGTTATTTCATTCCAAGTCATCTCATCTTTACAGAGCTGCTGCCCATGCTGTCTGACAAAATCACTATTTGAGTAGTTCTTCAAAGTAAACAAGGCATGCTTTTATGACTGCTGAAAACCAACTATCAATCTTGGATAATTTATTTTCAGGTAGATGCCTCACTATGACACTGTTTTCTATCCCTCCTGATCTCGTTCTTCTGTCTCAGACCAGACAAGTAGGCACGCAATGGATTATGGTCATTGTAGTTGACTACCGTGTTTTCTGCGCTAAACTATGTAGAATATTAGCCTGTTGGAAACTACAACTCCATTGCACAGTTCGGGCTTGATCTGATTTATCGCTAGAAAAACTGTGCATAGCGCTCAGACAAAAAAACAAGTAAATGGAATTCAAATAATTCAACAGACATTGGTCAATTAGTTGTTTAAAAAACGAAAAATAACCAACATTTCGGTTAATCGCTCAGCACCGGTCACAAATTACACATTGTAATGACATCAAATCTCAAACTACTGTCCCTTCATTCACCTACAACTTAAGATAAAATCCCCACTAAAAGGCAGCAGTAGTTTAAAAGGCAAACAAAATGATAAGGACAAGGAAGCCATTAAGGAATAGAAGCAGGCAGAGCTTGTTGGCCCAGTTCCATTTCAGTCCCTGGGCCAATATTGTGCTCTATTGCTATCACCTATGCAGTGGTGAGGTCAGGGGAGCTCTAGAGGCCAAATTGGAATCAGGGCCACAACAACAATTTCCCATCCCAAATCAATCTGTGTCCCTTACCCCCTATGATTGTATATACAATGTGGTGAAAATTCAAGTGAGAAATTTGTAGCTATTTCCATATTGGTAAACCCTATCCCCTAACCCCCTCACCTGGGCATAGGGGGTTTGGGCTAGGGGTCGATTTGGGATTGGGTGCTAATGTCCTCTACCAGTGTCTGGAGTCGACCAGCTCCGGTCTCAAGCTCACTCTCTTGAGGGTTTCGTAGCCCACGACCATAACGATGGCGGTAGGAATGGAGGATATGATGCGTGCAGACAGCCCTTTGGTCATCCCCCAGAATCCCTCCTCTGCCAGCAGGTGCCTGAACGTCTCGATGACGGAGGTCCTGCCTTCAACCTGCCACCCACACAAGGCTGTTGTTACAAAGGTATTTATTCATGTTCATTTTTTTGTGTAAAATTCGATTTGCTATGCCAGGATTTAGACCCGGGGTAGGAAACTCTGGTCGTGGAGTGCAACAGCCACTGCAGGATTTTGTTGAATCGGAAAAAAAATATGTGCCTATGGCACTCCAGGACCAGGGTTGCCTATCCCTGATTAGACTCTGTGCCACTAACATCTGTTAGAGAAAACAGTGGCCACATGTGGCTATCCAAACAGACCCTTTACCCCATTACATTCCACTAGTGCATTTAGCTGAAGTTGCACTCTACCTGCACTCTAGCTCTGACCACATCCATGGGGTTGGTGACAGTGGATGCAGTCGCAGCAGCTAGTGGTCCGGCCATGGCTTGGAGTAGTAGATGAGGGCAGTCACTGGGCGCCATTTTGGATAGCTGTTCTGTGAAACGTTGTGGAAGATTTGTGCTTTGAAATGCTACTTATAGACAATGTATGTTGACTATATAGACTATAAAAATTATAAGACATTATTAATCTCTGACTCTTCTTGAAGAAAATAGTAATAATAACATTAAGGGCCGGTTTCCCGGATTAAACTTAATCCAGGACTCAAAGCTCAATGAAGCGCTTTGTCCAGGACCAGGCTTAACCTGTGTCCGGGAACTCGATCCTTGGATAAATATCCTTGTAAACAAACACTCCTTTTTACCTGCGTAAAAGTGATAAAAAGGCCACCAGACCGCGCTATTTGGGATGTATGTTAGAAGGGAGGCCACATATCCCCTGTAGAAGCCTCGGAAACCGTCGGCCGCAAAGATCTGAGCAATCATGTTCCTGGTTTGGCCAAATGCCATTTTGGTCTTCCCGTCGGCCTCCGTTTTGAGCTTGACCCGGAAGCGAGTCAGGTGCTTCCCTTGGCCCTGCATCATCAGCTGCTGGGAAATCACGTCTATGGGGACAGTGATGGTTTGTGCGACCAGGGACGCCGCGCCACCAGCCACCAGAGACTTGACGGTATTGTCCTTGGAATAGTTGGAGACGTATTTCCTCACCAGCTCGTAGGTGGTGATGTAAGCCTGGCCCGATATGAGAGTGAAGGTGTTGACCATGAAGCCGCGGTAGAGGCCCCGCACGCCCTCGGCCCGCAGGATCTTGAAGAAGGCATCGAAGGTCCCGTTGTAGAGCGACTTGCCCTTCTGCACTTGCAGCCTGGTGCGGATGAGGGTGGCCGGGTAGACGGTGGCCCGGATGGTCATGGTCATGAATACCCCGAAGGAGTAGAACTTCCTCTTGTCCAGGTCCTCCCATTCAATGATCTGGATGTTCCTGTTCTGTTGCATCCTGCCTTTCTGGAGAGCCCCCTCATCAGACTAGCCTCTACCTGGGGAAATACAGACCACACAACACTGTCAACGGTTTCCTCCAAGAGGTAGCACAACGTTGGAATGCATCAACTTTGAATGAATTAAAGATGGCATTAGGTCTGAAGGTTGTACCAGTGTCATGACAATGATTCACAAACTACTACATCAGAAAACAAGGCCTGTGTTGTGTGGTGTGTCACTCATTATCTCCCAAGTCTCCTTGGGAAATGAGCGATGTCTAAACTGACTGGGTTTGTGTTAGGAAGGATCAAAGATCATACACACACTGTACTGCTTCGTAGCAGTCATGACCATGTTATCAAATGCCTGACAAGGTAAAAACAGATCGCGCATTGATGGGGAACTTCAATGTGCTCTTTAGCTGAAGTAGTTATGCGCTAACATGACAAGCTACTGCTAGTTGCAGGTCACAGGACACAATGTTCCCTAAACCAAAGAGCCTATTGTCAATCACGCAATCCGGAAATAACACTGAAATAGTAGCTAACTAACAATGCACAGGTTGAATACTTGTGCATGTGTAAACAGTAGGTCAGACTGTATGTAACTACAAATTGGCTAGCTAGCTGGCCAATAATAATGCATACACTAGCTATCGCTAGCTAGCCAGCTATGCGCTGGTTGATTTCCTTGCTAGCAAGCAGGCTAACAGTTAACTATTTGAAACAAGCAAACGTTAACTTACCTCGTTGGACAAATGTATATCAAAATATTATGTACATAGTCGGAATAGCAATGTCATATCAGCAGGTGAGGAAAGCGATACAGAATTTAGAGATATCTGTCCGGGTTATGATTTGATGGTATGTTGGAGAACTAAACCAGAGGAAGAGGCAACGCGAGAGGGTTAACTGGGAAAAAACATTTGTGGTTTCCAGCAGGTGGCGTTTTTTCGTTTTTTTTTTTTTGCTCAGCAAGCGAGGGGGTTTTGTAATAATTGAACTTTTCTCCTCCACTGTACTGCGCTACCACAGAGAGACACCACCTTGACGATAGATGGCGCTATAAGGTATTTTCTTAGACCGGTTCATTGCCAATGAGATAGCTTTTTCTAAACTCTATGCCCCGTGTGTCAGACCTCCGTTCAGCCAACAAGAATAAGCAAAACCTAGCAAGAATAAGGCCGTAACCTCGGCGATTTTCCTTCAAAATGAAAGTCCCGCAATGAAAAATAATAACAAATTATTCGTAACATTTTATGAGGAAATGTTAGCAGAGTTAGAATTTTGTTTAACAATATGAAAAATGTAATAAAGTTAATCGCCTTTATAGCACAAATAAATGTTTAGAATTGACATTATTGTTAACAGCATTAAAGAAATAATGATTATTAGATAGTTATCATGGTAACAAACGTAATACAAATAACAAAACATGATTTATTCTACTATTAATAATAATAGTAATAACAATATATATATTTCGTATAATTACAATAATCAACTTTAGAAAACACGTTTAAATCCCATTGTTAATTAGTCCATTTGTATTGCATAATATTCAGTAAGTTTTTCATATTGAACATACTGCACAGTAGTACACAATTTCATGTGCTTTGTGTCGCAGTAAAAGGGGGTCCATTCTACTCAGGGACACTTTTAATTTCCAAATCCACAGTTTGTGCCGCGTTCAAAACAACTTGGGAACTCGGAAATCAATTCAAGGGGCTTCTTTGGCACATGTTAACATTTCCAAAGCAAGTGAAGTAGATAATATACAAAAGTGAAATCTCCGACTTCCGACTTCAGTGGGTTCAAAATAAATGGGACTTGATTTGCCCTCGTATTTATCAGAGTTCCCCGTTGTTGTGAACGCGGCATTACACGAGAGGAGGGAGCGTCGCTGCTAAGCAGCGCTTAAAGTTGTCAATCAGTTTGAAACCAATCGTTTTTTCATACTGGCAATACATATTGCACCGTACATAATTATCTGTACGTTGTGTCGCAGTAAAAAGGAGGTCCATTCTACTCACTTTTATTTTCCAAATCAACACAGTTTTCCTTTAAGATGAGGGAAAACTTATTTTTTTTATGAGCATGGCCTTATTTCTATTACAGCATATTGGATGACTGTCATTCATATTCCATTTATACAGCTCAATGTAACATCGATAGGTTTAGGCTACTACATGATACTCAAATTTTCCCTATACCCATCATGAGGTTGCTTCAACCTAGCCTACAAATTAAAGTGTCGAGAGAAATTAGAGTAATCAAGGTGACAGACAGTGCCACATTCAATAACGCCTTGCACACTCTTGCCTCTGTAATGGTGTAATTAAATTGTTACATTCCTGCATAAAATGGGTATTATGCCACCTGGTAGATTAGTGTGTTTACATTGTATAATACACTGAGTGATAAAGGTATGGGATTCTGGATAATCCACAACAGATTTATGGAGAATTGCTGTGGGTGAGTTGGAAATTGAATGTTTCCGGGATATAAATGTATAAAGTTGACATTACATCATAAAACCCACATGGAAAACTGAGATTCGGCAAATAACACATAAAGAGTGGCTTATTTGACGCCAAACCAAAAACAGTAGTTACTAATAACTACTCACAACATTTTATGCACTGCAGTGCTAGCTAGCTGTATTTTATGCTTTCACTACTAGATTCATTCTCTGATCCTTTGATTGGGTGGACAACATGTCAGTTCATGCTGCAAGAGATCTGATAGGTTGGAGGACATTGTTCAGAAGTTGTCATAATTACTGTGTAAGTCTATGGAAGAGGGTGAGAACCATGAGCCTCCAAGGTTTTGTATTGAAGTCAATGTACCCAGAGGAGGACAGAAGCTAGCTGTCCTCTGGCTACACCATGGCGCTACCCTGCAGAGAGCTGCTGAGGCTACTGTAGACCTTCATTGCAAAACAGTGTGTTTTCATAGATTATTTGGTGACGTGAATATATTTAGTATAGTTCTTTCTAAAAATTATACATTTAATGTTAAACAATTTTTATTTTGTTGAAATTCATTGAGGAGGATGGTCCTTCCCTTCCTCCTCTGAATAGCCTCCACTGGTTTACACCGAGAGGAAACTAGAAGTGTTCCTGAGTAGAATGGACCCCCCCCCCCCCCCCCCCCCCCATTCCACTGTGACACAACCTACAGATAATTGTTTATTGTGCAATATGTATGTACAATATAAATAAATTATTGGTTTTAAGTTGATGGGCCACTCTATAGGGCCCGCAAAATGAGCAGTGGCGCTCTTCTGGGTGTAAACTCTGTGGATTTGGAAACTAAAAGTGCTCCTGAATAGAATGGACACCCTATTACTGCGAGACAGAGTACAGATAATTTTGTACGGATTTTGTATGCAATAAATGATAGGAGTACACACAAAAAAAACATTGTTAACTATTTAGGCTTGAAAAAATTAATAAATGACATATCTTATAGAAATACTTTACATTTTTCTTTGTATGATAACTAGTATAAAATATATTGATAATTGTGCACATTTTCACCGTAATTATTAATTTACAAAGTATACAGGACAGAACATTTATTCTGAAGGACTCTACAAATACGGGACCCGGAAGTTCTTAGTTATTCTTGCTTGCTTCACAGCGGTGTGTCAGCAACAAACTACTATCAGGCTAGCTAAGGTAAATAGCTGTTTTATATTCCTGTCTGTTTAGCCACATGTTTATTATAAAAATCTCATAAATTGCTACAACGTGATTTCTTGTTAAAACGGCGCCAAAAGTCAGCTAGCCTCTCCAGTCATTGTGAAGATAGCTAGCTAAGGGTTAGCATGCTAGCTAGCAAGCATATTTCTGTTTAACAATTGCCTTGTATGAATGAACTAACGTTAATGTTACTTCGCTACTCTAGCTAATTGAGCTACTACTGTAGCTATATGTTAACTTTCTAATGGGCTAGCTACCTATACTTTAATCAAATATAGTTCGCTAACTTACCAGCCCCTGTCTAATAAACAGTAGTCATGATTTGCCATGCCCGCATTTGACAGCAGTACTTATTGTTTTGAGCTTTGCATTATGGAACTTCATTAATATTATTGGAATTATTTTTTTCGCAGGTTTTATTTTACAGGCAGGCTGAATCATGGTAAGTAACTAGCTACGTTAACGTCGCTATCTGTAATGTACAAGTAACTTCAAAAATAAAGGAAACACCAACATAGTGTCTTAAAGTGGCAATATGTAACTTTTTGGGCGACCCGACCAAATTCACAGAAATGTGAGTTATAGATTTATCATTCTATTTCAAAGCAAGTCTAAGAAGCAGTAGATCTGTTCTATGTGCGTTATTTCAATGCTTTTTTCGTTAAGTTTTGTTTTTGCATCTTTTACTTTCTGTTTTGTACCAGTTTCAAATAGCTGAAAATACAACATTTTTGGTTATGGAAAATATATTTCACAGTGGTTTAGATGGTACAATGATTCTCTACACCAGGGATATTCTACTCTTGCCCTACGAGGTCTGGAGCCTGCTGGTTTTCTGTTATACCTGATAATTAGCTGCACCCACCTGGTGTCCCAGGTCTAAATCAGTTCCTGACCAGAGAGGAACAATGGAAAAAAATAGTAGTGGAACTGGCGTCGAGGTCCAGAGTTGAGTTTGAGGGCTCTACACTATACTAGCTTATTTTGTCAAACTAAAATTAGGCGAACGATTAGCGTTTTAGCAACCAGGAAATGGCGGAGCGATTTCTTCATAGTGCAACTTTAATAGGGCGCTGGACAACCACGAGCTGCCAGAACAGCAGCAATGCGCCATGGCATAGATTCTACAAGTGTCTGGAACTCTATTGGAGGGATGTGACACCATACTTCTATGAGAACATCCATCATGAGAACATCCATCATTTGGTGTTTTGTTTAATGGGGGTCTCAGGCACTTCTCCAGAATCTCCCATTAGTGTTCAATTGAGTTGAGTTCTGGTGACTGAGACACACACCCTTTAAACCCCCTATGCTCCTTTGAGACTTCTCTTTCAGTCACTGAGATCTCTTCTAGCCATGGTAGACCAAAAAACGGGGTACTTTTTATTTTATTTGCTTAATTAACTCGGGAACCACATCTGGTTTGAATGTCCTGCTTTCAATATACCTTGTATCTCTCGTTTACTCAAGTGTTTCCTTTATTTTGGCACTTACCTGTACATGTTTAATATGATGCAATTGACTACCTTGCAACTTTTACTTGGGTGCTTTCTTGGGAAATTGACACTTATTTGTTTTTGTAGTCTCGTAGATATGATTCCCGGACTACCATTTTCTCACCTGAAGGCAAGTGTTATCTTTCTAATAACGATTTTCATAATCAATGTTACCATCACATTCAAGACTATATTGTCAAGTGTTCTCCTCTGAGCAACCATGTCAGACATAACAAATCATTGTTGCTGTTTTACAGGGCGCTTATATCAGGTGGAGTATGCCATGGAGGCTATTGGCCATGCCGGCTCATGTCTTGGGATTTTAGCCAATGACGGAGTGCTGTTGGCTGCAGAGAGGCGGAACATCCACAAGCTGCTTGATGAGGTTTTCTTCTCAGAGAAGATCTACAAGCTCAATGAGTGAGTACGACCATAGTCTCTCTTGCCAGGCTTATATGTAGCACTGCAGATCAGGATCTTCTCATAAAGCGTCTCAAGACTAGGAGTGTTGATCTAGGATCAGGTCTGCATTATTATTATGATCAGAAAGGCTAAACTGATCCTAGATCAGCACTCCTACTCTGAAGCTGGGATGATGTCAGACATGCTGCTACATTATACCCATGGGCTGCTCTGTGATTTGGTGTCGTAACCTTTATCCTTTCAGAGACATGGCTTGCAGTGTTGCCGGAATCACCTCCGATGCTAACGTTCTAACCAATGAGCTGAGGCTAATAGCACAGAGGTACGTTGGGTAGTAAAGTCCACGGTCTCTACCTGTGACCCATTTGTTCATTAATTTGTATACAAAGCAATGTACAGTGTTAGTGCAAGACCAACAATGCACCTCTAGTAATCTAGCACCGTGTCTGTTTATCTGACAGATAATGTGTATGTGTTATTTAATTCATACAGATATCTACTGCAGTACCAGGAGCCAATCCCCTGTGAGCAGTTGGTGACAGCGTTGTGTGACATCAAACAGGCCTACACACAGTTTGGAGGTTAGCTATAAGACAAATGACACAAACACCTCAGTTGGGTTCTCTAGTAAACACTACCCTGGTTACACTGTTGCTGAAACCATATTGGACCAAAGGGCTGTGTGGGAAAGAACATACCAGAGTCATTAGAGTACAGTTAGAGTAAGCACAGGTTTGATTGTATTTGATGTGTTGTGTGTCTTCAGGGAAGAGGCCGTTTGGCGTGTCTCTGCTGTACATGGGCTGGGACAAACACTACGGCTTCCAGCTGTACCAGAGTGACCCCAGTGGGAACTATGGAGGCTGGAAGGCTACTTGCATCGGCAACAATAGTGCGGTAAGCCTGTTTGCTGTCATCAACATTGGCACAATGCACACATGTTTTGGCAGCAGCATTGCCACAAAGTAACGACGTGAAACGTCACAGTAGATGGTGCTACAGTGTTGACTGGGAATTAACATATAGCTGATACTTTTATGGCATAATATTTCAATAATTCAGCCCCTTTGCTGGATGTCATACTTATGGCTGCCTAAGTGGCCTACTCCCTCTCAATGAAAATAGACACAATTATCTCATCGAGTGATAATGAGGTTTTAGCCTGTGGTAACTTGTGGAATAGACACCGGCTGAAAAACGATTTTAAGCAATCCGCATTCAGAATTAGACCCACACGTTTGTATAAATCATCATGTTGTCTTCGCCCCCAGGCTGCAGTGTCCATGTTGAAGCAGGATTTCAAAGAGGGTGAGATGTCGCTGTCCTCTGCCCTGGCGTTGGCCGTCAAAGTCCTGAACAAGACCATGGACGTCAGCAAGCTCTCGGCGGAGAAAGGTAAGATCTACACCTGACATCACCGTTCTATACAACTCCTGAGCCCGTCCTGCCTTGGAGCACACTGAGTAAACACAGACTGGAGATGTTGTATAGAGTGGGACAGTGTTATCCTAATTCACAGCTGTTCTATGGAGAGTAGGCTAGTGATGATGATGTCTAAAACATTAGACGTCATCAGCTGTTGAACATGATGCACACATAATGTATATAATAAATGTTGTGTGTCTAGAGATATGCATATTAAGCGATACGTCTGTAATGCAGCCTGAGATATGAACATAGACTGTATGACTCATGGAGATCTTGACCTCCCCAGTGGAAATAGCCACCCTGACGCGAGAAGACGGAAAGACCAAGATCAAGGTGCTGAAACAGAAAGAGGTGGAGGAGCTGATCAAACGACACGAGGCTGAAGAGGCCAAGGCCGAGAAGGACAAGAAAGACAAAGAACAGAAGGAGAAGGACAAATAAACACGTATTTAGAATTCATACTTTCCTAAAAATCCCGTAATGTGTTACGCGCTTGTTTGTCTTTTTCTTTATTAAAACATTGAAACCAAATGTGCTGATAATCTCTAGTGTCATTATGGTGTGATAACTATTGTGTATCCAGGCAGACTTCTCAAAAGCCAAGGCAAGGGAAAGATTAATGCCACAGGGTATGTGCTGATTGTTTTGAGAATTTCACTGTTGTGAGCTGGGTCATGTTCAGTAGGGAAAACGGTAGCAAAACGTTTTAAAGCACTTGTTATTAAGTTCAGCTTGTTTCACTTAGAACAACCAATATACTTGCGGTATATGCAATATAATTGGATTCACATCATTACACATGGGCTGTTAACTAGTGCTAAGTGCCAAAACACAATAGACAAGAACAGAGGTATAACAGGAATTTTATTCCATCTTTAGTGTCATTACATGAACATGGAAATCTAAAATGTATATAGAAATTCTAGGACACAATAGTTTAAAAAGTAGGAAGAGAGTGTGTGCGTAGTACGTAAGTTGAATCAGCTACAGGGGAATGTAGGTTCTTGCTTTCACATGTGCAGGCTAATCTTCTCAACTGAATGCACAAGCATAATGGAAAGTGAGTCCAGTACACAGTCTGTGTTAAGTGCTCCCCTGACCTCTGCTAAACCTGTAAGCGTGAGCAACATTACAGTTAAGTGATGTATTGTCACTGACTTAACTAGTTTTGAAGTCTGCATGTCAATAATGGGAGTTTACATGGATCAATCACTCAATTCAAGACAACGGAGACATTTGCACTTTAAAATACATTTGTTGCAGCGGTTCAGTCAAAGAAATAGTTCTGAAAGCGTACCCATAATTTAATTATCCAGACATCTAGATTCCAATATTATGTGCCATATTGCCCTTAGCCCTCTCTTCCAGTGCACTGTAGTTTTATATTATTACAGTCCCTCACCTTTAGCTGCACTGTGGAGTTTACGTTAATATTTTTAGCACTGAGTGTCCCACTTGTACTAGAAACTGTGGCAACATTTACAGTTTAGTCATTTAGCAGATGCTTTTATCCAGAGAGACTTACAGTAGTGAGTGCATATTTTTTCATACTGTTCCCCTGGGGGAATCGAACCCACAACCCTGCTCTACCAACTGAGCCACACAGGCGACAACATGCAAGATGTCAAGAACGCAGCTGCCTAATAGGATCAATCTTTTTGGTTATCTCCTTGAAGGTTCTATCACCAAAGAGGTCTACAGAATGAATGGCTTGCTCTCTGTCATGACTACAGCAGTACATATGAGAAGTGCAGAGAGAGAGAGACGGGTCTTGTTCCAATATGCTTAAATAGCTTCCTTTCCTTGTTTCCTATCTATCACCACCACAGGAAAAAAACATAACAAAGGTCAGGTAGGCATGGAAAAGAGACTATTGGGTCAGAGCAACAGATGAGTAATCCCCTCCTGATCAACCCAAACATCAATCTTCCTCTGACTCCGGGCATGTTGGACTCATGGAGTAGCGCAAAAACACAAGGTCTGCTCGGGGTGGTATCAGAGGGTGGCCTGGTTTCACAATCTCAAATCCTATGTAGTGGAAAGTCCTGGTAAGGAGTGCTGGAAAGATGTAGAAAACATAGGATTGTTAATGTGACTGTTCAGACAGTGTCTAAATTCAGTTTCCCTTTTTCAATGTTAGTGTGCACTTTGCATTATTCCTGATGTTTTTTTTAACACCAGTACGGTTAGAGGTCACTAACGTGACATTCATTTTTATCAATAAATCATTTAACTAATTGAATGTGTCTAATATAAAGCCCATTAAAAAAAAATATATATATATTTCACCTTTATTTAACCAGGTAGGCTAGTTGAGAACAAGTTCTCATTTACAACTGCGACCTGGCCAAGATAAAGCAAAGCAGTGCGGCACAAACAACACATGGAATAAACAAGCGTACAGTCAATAACACAATAGAAAAAAAAATAAAGTCTATATACAGTGTGTGCAAATGGCGTGAGGAGGTAAGGCAATAAATAGGCCATAGTAGCAAAATAATTACAATTTAGCAAATTAACACTGGAGCGATATATGTGCAGATGATGATGTGCAAGTAGAAATACTGGTGTACAAAAGAGCAGAAAAGTAAATAAAAACAATATGGGGATGAGGTAGGTAGATTGGATGGGCTATTTACAGATGGGCTATGTACAGCTGCAGTGATCGGTTAGCTGCTCAGATAGCTGATGTTTAAAGTTAGTGAGGGAAATATAAGTCTCCAACTTCGGTGATTTTTTTGCAATTCGTTCCAGTCATTGGCAGCAGAGAACTGGAAGGGAAGGCAGCCAAAGGAGGTGTTGGCTTTGGGGATGACCAGTGAAATATACCTGTTGGAGCGCGTGCTATGGGTGGGTGTTGTTATTGTGACCAGTGAGCTGAGATAAGGAAGAGCTTTACCTAGCATAGACTCATAGATGACCTGGAGCCAGTGGGTCTGGCGATGAATATGTAGCGAGGGCCAGCCGACGAGAGCATACAAGTCGCAGTGGTGGGTGGTATATGGGGCTTTGGTGACAAAACGGATGGCACTCTGATAGACTGCATCCAGTTTGCTGAGTAGAGTGTTGGAGGCTATTTTATAAATGACAAATGACAGTTTTACGAGGGTATGTTTGGCAGCGTGAGTGAAGGAGGCTTTGTTTTGCGAAATAGGAAGCCGATTCTAGATGTAATTTTGGATTTGAGATGTTTAATGTGAGTCTGGAAGGAGAGTTTACAGTCTAGCCAGACACCTAGGTACTTGTAGTTGTCCACATATTCTAAGTCAGAACCGTCCAGAGTAGTGATGCTAGTCGGGGGGGCGGGTGCGGGCAGCGAGGGGTTTTACTATCGTTTAAGAGCAGTTGGAGGCCACGGACGGAGTGTTGTATGGCATTGATGCTCGTTTGGAGGTTTGTTAAAACAGTGTCCAAAGAAGGGCCAGATGTATGCAGTACACATGAAAGAAAATGTGTCTAGACTTCGACATACCTTGATCCACTCTGCTTTTGGAGAACCACAGAAACACATGGCTGACTCGTAACTTTTCTTCCGAGAACACGAGGAGACTGGTGAGTCTGATAAGAGAGAAGAGGGGAAAGAAGATAGGGGTGTATCTCAAATGTAAGTGTTGCTCCTTTGTGTTCCCTTCCATACTCATGTACACTGTAATGTGCAGGATTCTCCCAAAGTAGTCCTCTGGGGCTCCACCCAGTACAGCACATATCCAAGCTGCAGGCTAAGGTTAAATCTAGACTTGGTTTCCTCTATCGCAATCGCTCCTCACCCCAGCTGCCAAACTAACCCTGATTCAGATGACCATCCTACCCATGCTAGATTACGGAGACGTAATTTATAGATCGGCAGGTAAGGGTGCTCTCGAGCAGCTAGATGTTCTGTACCATTTGGAACGAGCTGCAAAAACTGGACCGTTTTATCTCCATCACTACATTTGAAGACTCAATCATGGACACTCTTACTGACACTTGTGGCTGCTTCAGGTGCTCTATTGTTGTCTCTATCTTTTTGCCCTTTGTGCTGTTGTCTGTGCCCAACAATGCTTGTACCATGTTTGTGCTGCCACCATGTTGTGCTACTACCATGTTGTCATGTTGTGTTGCTACCATGCTGTGTTGTCATGTTGTGTTGTTGTCTTAGGTCTCTCTTTATGTAGTGGTCTCTCTTGTCGTGATGCGTGTTTTGTGCTACATTTGTATTTCTAATCCCAGCCCCCGTCCCCGCAGGAGGCCTTTTGTCTCTTGGAAGGCCATCATTGTAAATAATAATTTGTTGTTTGCTGTTGTTTGAAAGTGCACGTTTTTTCATTTAAAATCTTTAAAATGTATTTTTTTAGACTTAATTCCAGCCTTACTGATGGCATAATGCATGATTATAACAGCTGTATGTATCCATGATTATTAAGCCAGCGAGGATAGATGGCAGTTCCTCCTCACCCCTCTTTGCTGCCCTCAGGGAGTGACCCCTCTGGGATCTCCAGGAAGAGGCTGTCTGAGGTGAACATAGTCTCCCAGCATGCATTGCGTTGCTCGCTCAGCTGGTAGTGAAAGTGCAGGATGGGGAGCGATCCACGTACAGAGGTCACCTGGGTCACTGTCAGCCTTCCATCCTGAGAGAGGGATGCAAAACGTGTTGGCACACTGTTCGATACAGAACTTCCACAGTTATTAGATGGACAAGGTTTCGACCCATTACATATGTCTTTGTCAGCTTTCTATGTAGGAACTAGGTAGGTTACACTTTAGCCTGATCTAGCATCTATCTCAAATAAGGGATTCCTGTTGTTATGATTATTGCCTATGAGCGTAATATTTTCTAACCAATGGACCTACAGCAGAATTACTCTCTTCACCATTGCTGTTTGATCGACACAGTGACCCACATCCCTGAACATGTTAACAAGTAGCTAAACAGACCATGTAAACTGACTGCAGTCTTTCAAATGGTAGATGGCGCATAGATCAAGTGAAGGGCCTGTGGGCTTATAAAGGATATAAAGCTAAACAGTAAGATGCAATGTATCTTTTGCCAAAATGTGCTAATTTGTAACATTCATCTTTGGAAAATCCTCATGGTTATTAAAACAGACATCCTTCCTAATTTCTTCCCTTATGACCTATGTGTTTGGATTAGTGAAATTCAAGTTTCTTTAACCAATCCAATTCTCTTAGATCTTTGATTGATAACTTCAATGGAGGAATAATACATTGTTTGGCTATTGGGATGGGGCCCTATAGGGACTCACTTTGTGAAGGAGCACATGGAGAGGGGGATCCCTGCCAGTCCCTCGCCCACCTGGGATCTTCAGCGGTGGGTGAGGGGCATCAGGAGCACCACAGAGGCCCTGGAGCCTGGCGTTTGGAGCAACCCATATATGACACCAACATGGGACTGGCGGTACACAGAGCAACAAGGTGAGGTTGGGTAAGTCATGCTAAAGTTATTGTAATATAAGTGGCTTTGGATAGGATGGTCAGTTAGCATAGGGTACCTGTTCACATAAAAACAGTAGAGACACTAGCCTGACAAAAAAAGCCTTTCACCTCAGAGTGCTATTGTACTGTATATGCAGGCTGGGATTAAAGCTACGTAGCCTATTGTACTTCCAATTAAAAATTTAATGAAGAATGTCAGCAGAGTTTGTTCACTCAAAACACCCCACATTTGGCATGCACACTCAAAACTATAACATGTTTCTATTATTGTACTAAACCAACCTTTAAAAAACTCATTATTTACAGCTCACTGGCAGAGAGGGAATTAGGTCAGGAATTAAGAGCCTGGCTAGGAAACCATGACCTAGTGTGTGCTAGTGGACATGTAACCTCTAACCTGACCTATATACCAGTGAAGGCTGCTGACAGGGAGGACGGCTCATAATAATGTCTGGAACGGAGCAAATGGAATGGCATCAAACAAATGTGTTTGATACCATTCCACTGACTCCACTCCAGCCATTACCACGAGTCCGTCCTGCCCAATTAAGGTGCCACCAACCTCCTGTGCTGTATACTGAAAACACATCACAACAAGACACCTATAGAACTTTCTAGAAAAGTAGGGCTCAGGTCCATCTAACTATCTAACTGACCACCCACATATTATTAACAGCATCTCAGTGTGCTGCACTGTGGGAGGAGAGAGTCTACTATCCATTCAAGCAAGGGTACTATTTCTGAGTGGCTTATCTAATTCTCTAGGGGGGAGGAGTCTGTATAAAGCAGCGGTTGTGTAACAGGGACAGATCCGGTGGCTGGAATTATGCTGTGGCAGAGATTCTCATAGCCCTACTATGTGCTGTGAATCAAATCAAATTGTATTGGTCACATACACATGTTTAGCAGATGTTATTGCGGGTGTAGCGAAATGCTTGTAACGTTTAAAAAAAGAGATTGTAGGAAAAAATGATGCAAAGAAACTGCTCTATGCAAAGAACAAAACTATGTTACAGTGATGTAAAATGGAGATGGATTTGCTATTGATATTTTATCATTGGATAGTGGTTCATTAATCATTCAAACCAAGCTGTTGAGCCAGTAGTCAATAAAAGTGATTCCTGAGGCATGCATGATGCACTGTTTTGAGGAACAATGGGCAACACGGGTTTCAGACTGTCTGTCTACAGATGTTGGCCTTATCCCTGTTTTGAATGCATGTACTTTTCACAAATTGGATATTATACCTGGTGACCTACACGAGTCATTATTATCAGATACACAGGTCACAGGATATATATTTTTTTTAAACTTCAAATAACAATCACTTTAAGTAGCTAGCTATCTGTAATATAACAATCTGTTGAAGTGCACAATCTCACCCTTAAAAAAACAGCATTAATTATTGTAGGAATTACACCAACAGAATAGCTGCAAAAGTGTTGTTGCTCTGTAGAAAGTAAGATATTCCTGTTTTTAGACAGCAGCATATTTCACCATACATTAAGTTTGCAATATTAATGAATATATTTGCTAAATGTTGTCCAAATCATGTAATCAATCTGCTACGCAAATTCAACCATCAACAATATCAGGAATTCTTACCTCTCTTCAGTGGCAGACATTATGAAAAAATACAAAATAATGAAAAAGGAATTTCCTTACAACCAAAACAATAGCAATTCAATAGACGTTCGCCAGAATAATTCACCATCCGTGAAGCGCCAAGTAGTCCTAAAGACTGTCCAATTGTTCTGTTGCAGTGCAGCGCAGATGGAACTGGACTGTGTGCACCGTGTAAAGACAAACTGGAATCATGACAGGAGTTCCCTGGTGATCAATCCGCCAAATTTCCAGCAGATGGTGCTAGAACACCTAACCGTAAAACAAGTGCAGAAATGCGGAAATCAAAACTGTGTTGAAGACGAGCGGCTGCTGAACCCAGCTATCAAAAGTGTCTTCTCCGTAGTGTAAATGTAACCGACTGAGTAGGCATAGCTATATAGCTCCTGTCACCCAATGGCAGGCCTTCAATGTGTAAAGGTGAGTATTATTGCACAGTCCTGAAAAAGTTGTCCATTATTACTTGGCTGGGCCTGACGATGCGTAGCTAGCTAACTTTAGCGCGCGCTCAAAGTGGTCATATTTAGTCAGCTAAACTCACTGTAAAAATGCACACATTTAATATAATTGATTCATAATGTCAACATGAAAAATAATGACATGTCATATAGGCCGGTAATACTAATGCACACCAGACCAACGTAAGGCTTGGTTTAGGCATAGCCTGGCATTCTCCAGACCAGGGATGGGCAAACTCCAGTCCTCGGGACGGTTTTTCAAAACATTTTGGGCGATCAGAATGATCCGGATTCTGTAATCCTCATTTTTCCTATCCAGGACTAAATCGATCTGTCTGTTTTTGAGCCGATTTTCCAGAAAATAATTGGATAGGATCATTCTGATCCGGATACTACAATATCAAGGTCACAGAATCCAGATGTTCAGTGCTTTGAACAGGCCTACACCTCGCCATCTACTGGACAGGTTGTGTTAATACTTCTTCATTGTCATAGAGAAACAGACATGAGTTAAACTACATAAATAAGGTACCTTGATTCAAAATAGTAGTCTGCATTTCACTTATTTCACTCACTTAATAAATGGATGTATTTATTTGACACTTTTCAATATAATAACTGACCACATTGGCTTACCTATACTGCAGTCTATTTTATTTATTTTTGTACCTTTTTTTTAAACTAGGCAAGCCAGTTAAGAACACATTCTTATTTACAATGATGGCCTCCTGGGGAACAGTGGGTTAACTGCCTTGTTCAGGGGCAGAACGACAGATTTTTACCTTGTCAGCTCGGGGACATTTAACATAATGAACCTTTGGTTTTCAGATGGAAGAACGTTTTTGATAAACATCCCCTGAGTTACATTGGTATTTCTTGGTTGTAGTGCCTTTCACCTTTCTAAATCCAAATTCAAAAAGGCACTCGCACATCTGAGCAATCTTATTTGCAGGTGCATGGCATCAATTGAACAAGATGAAGGAAAAGGAAACCGCACACTGCTCTTGATAGTATCACCGATATTTAATAAGCTTACGTATCGGCCACACGGCCTTCGTCAGAACCTTTCTAAATCCACCTTCCTAGTGGAATCTAGATAATCCAGATTTTTGGGATCTGTAACGGCAGCCTTCCTCAAGAGAAGAGAAGGTGTAGCAGGGATCGGACCAACACGCAGTGTAGCCAGTGCTCAACATGTTTAATTAAGACGAAATAAACGTGAACACTTACAAATATACAAAATAACAAATGTGGCAAACCGATACAGCCCTATCTGGTGCAGAGAAAACACAAAGACAGGAAACAATCCCCAACACAAAACAAGCCACCTAAATATGATTCCCAATCAGAGACAACACAAAACACCTACCTCTGATTGGGAACCATATTAGGCCAAACATAGAAACAGACAAACTAGACACACAACATAGAATGCCCACCCAGCTCACGTCCTGACCAACACTAAAACAAGCAAAACACACAAGAACTATGGTCAGAACGTGACAGGATCAAAACTATCCTAATCACTACCTTTTGAGTTTTGAAAAATGCTAAATGACCTACAATCCCTGATTTAAAGGTCAGATTGGATGACCAATTCCTTATCCCTATCCGGAGGATCAGAATCCAATTTTTCAGTTTTGTAAAAAAAACTATTCTAATCCAATCAGATAACTTTTGAACAACCATCCCCAGAGGTCTGATTGACACACTTTATTGCCACACTACCAACACACTTGACTCCAAAAACGGCTTATCATGGGCAGTTTAGAATGCAATATGTTTAATCAGTTGTGTAATCATTAGTCCAAAACGTTTTGCAACGAAAAATATGAGTTTCTATTGGACAAATTCAGGTAGGTCCCTCCCCGTTTCGTTCCATTTGATTCTGTTTGGTTCCTAGTGAATACACCCCAGGTGTGTGAGCTGCTCCAGAGCTATATCTGTAATGTCTTAATAAAACTCAGTTTGTCTTAATTAAACTAATGCCTTAATAAAACTCAGTTTGGCTACTCCTGAACATGAGGCGGAGGACTTAAACAGGCCAACAAACAGTCAAAACTATTGTCACAGCCATTACTAAGTAAATATCCAGTGATTAAGGTGTGCAGTGCAGGTTGGAGGCATATTCATACATTTAAATGAACAGTAATAAATAAACATTTTAGTTTGTGAAGAAACGCCAGTTCTCTAGAGAATAAAGAGACATTGACATTATACAATCCCCATTCTTTCTTTGTTTTTCTCAAGTCAATTACAAACTAGGAACGTTATTTATTCTTCTTGGTGCAGAGCATTATTTGGCAGAGAGGAAAAGTCTTGTGCCAAAACTAGTTCTCAAAATATTTGATGTCTGACCTGATTGTTCTATTCAGATGGATACAATATACAACCTTCTCTAGCAGCACAGACTGGACGCCTACCACCACAAATTCCTCACTTTGGGTGTCCAAGATGAGAGAGATTTCACCGATGGCGTAAATGGTGACGATTTGGACAAAATGGGTAAGGTCACAGACCGGTTACTGACTCAGGTGATTTAAAGTATCCCATCATGCCAACAACTGCATTATTCCACTGTAAACAGTTTTGCTTAGTCATATGTAAACAGTTCTGCTTGTTCATATGTAAACTGTTCTGCTTGGTCATATGTAAACTGTTCTGCTTGTTCATATGTAAACAGTTCTGCTTGTTCATATGTAAACTGTTCTGCTTGGTCATATGTAAACAGTTCTGCTTGGTCATATGTAAACAGTTCTGCTTGGTCATGTGTAAAGAGTTCTGCTTGGTCATATGTAAACTGTTCTGCTTGGTCATATGTAAACTGTTCTGCTTGTTTATATGTAAACAGTTCTGCTTGTTTATATGTAAACAGTTCTGCTTGGTCATATGTAAACAGTTCTGCTTGGTCATATGTAAACTGTTCTGCTTGTTTATATGTAAACTGTTCTGCTTGTTTATATGTAAACTGTTCTGCTTGTTTATATGTAAACTGTTCTGCTTGGTCATATGTAAACTGTTCTGCTTGGTCATATGTAAACTGTTCTGCTTGTTTATATGTAAACTGTTCTGCTTGTTTATATGTAAACTGTTCTGCTTGGTCATATGTAAACTGTTCTGCTTGTTTATATGTAAACTGTTCTGCTTGGTCATATGTAAACTGTTCTGCTTGGTCATATGTAAACTGTTCTGCTTGGTCATATGTAAACTGTTCTGCTTGGTCATATGTAAACTGTTCTGCTTGTTTATATGTAAACTGTTCTGCTTGTTTATATGTAAACTGTTCTGCTTGTTTATATGTAAACTGTTCTGCTTGTTTATATGTAAACTGTTCTGCTTGTTTATATGTAAACTGTTCTGCTTGGTCATATGTCAATTCACTATTTTTTTAAATTAAATAATAAATGGTTGTCTCACTCACCATAGACATGCATTCAACTTGTCCAATGTCCCTAATTTGCTAACAGGTTTCAGTCAAGTAGAGAAGAATCGCTTTGAAAAAATGAAAGATTTCATCCAAAGACTCAGAGCGCCACAGCAAGCGATGCCTGTACAAAAACCAATGGAGTCTTTCCAACTGTGGTACACATACCCCCACTGTCCTGAGCTAAAAGAGATCACAGGTGAGACATACACCATCTTTATGTAGTCCTTATAGGAAAGAGGGGAGAAATCAAAAGCATCACTAACTATCCTTACTCCCTTTTGTACAATTCTGAATGCAGACATGGATCCTGCTACAAACACAGTTGAAGACCTGATGCTAAGGATCTGTCACCAAGAGGGCATTGAGAACTCTAAAGCTGTGTGCCTCTACACAGTTGATGGAATGCCTCTAACTGATGATCCTTTCTTCAACACATGTCAGTTAACCAGATACAGTTTGCATAGTTTTCTTATTTCACTCAGTTCCCATCATTTTCGGCCCCATAACTGTATCACAGCTATACAATCAAATGCATGTAGCCTCTAAGACATATTTGCATGGTACAACACTTTACAGTATATTATGATACAAATCATTGTATACGTCCATTTGAAAGGGTTGGTAATTCTTGTCTACTTCAGTATAATCTGAGTGAAAATAAACTTGTGTAATGACATGGACCATCCCTTGTGTTGACCTGCATCTTCTATTTCACCCATTAGGGTCTTTGAAAGACAGGCACAAGAATGAGTGAGTTTTTGTCACAACCCGGCTCGTGGGAAGTGACAAAGAGCTCTTATAGGACCAGGGCACAAATAATAATATTATAATAATAATCAATAATTTTGCTCTTTATTTAACCATCTTACATTTAAAACCTTATTTGTTCATCAATAATTGTGAATAACTCACCACAGGTTAATGAGAAATGTGTGCTTGAAAGGATGCACCTAACTCTGCAATGTTGGGTTGTATTGGAGAGAGTCTCGGTATTAAATCATTTTCCACACACAGTCTTTGCCTGTATTTAGTTTTCATGCTAGTGAGGGACGATAATCCACTCTCATATAGGTACATGGTTGCAAAGGGCATCAGTGTCTTAACAGTGCGATTTGACAAGACAAGAAGCTGAGCTCAGCCCTATTCAGAAATCTGTCAGTGGCTTCTGATTAAATTACATTTTCACAGAACCGCTTGTTGCAATTTCGATGAGGCTCTCTTGTTCAGAAATCGGTAAGTGGACTGGAGGCAGGGCTTGAAAGGGATAATGAACCTGCTTAATTGCGCACCCAGCTCACTCGGGTGCTTCGCTATATCACATTTGACATTGTCCGTAAGCTTGAATTAATTTGCACACAAAATATACAATGATGGAAAGACCTGTGTGTTGTCCTTGTTAATGCAGACAGAAAGGAGCTCCAACTTCTTAGTCATAGCCTCAATTTTGTCCCTCACATTGAATATAGTTGTGGAGAGCTCCTGTAATCCTAGATTCAGATCATTCAGGCGAGGAAAAAACATCACCCAGATAGGCCAGTTGTGTGAGAAACTCGTGCAAGTGGTCAGACAAGTGAAAATTATGGTCGGTAAAGAAAACTTTAAGCTCGTCTCTCAATAAAAAATAAAAAAAAGTGTCAATACTTTGCCCCTTGATAACCAGCGCACTTCTGTATGTTGTAAAAGCGTTACATGGTCGCTGCCCATATCATTGCATAATGCAGAAAATACACGAGAGTTCAGGGGCCTTGCTTTAACAAAGTTAACCATTTTCACTGTAGTGTCCAAAATGTCTTTCAAGCTGTCCGGCATTCCCTTGGCAGCAAGAGCCTCTCGGTGGAGGCTGCAGTGTACCCAAGTGGCGTCGGGAGCAACTGCTTGCACTCGCGTTACCACTCCACTATGTCTCCCTGTCATAGATTTTGCACTATCAGTACAGATACCAACACATCTTGACCACCAAAGTCCATTTGATGTCACAAAGCTGTCCAGTACTTTAAAAATATCTTCTCATGTTGTCCTGGTTTCCAGTGATTTGCAGAAGAGGATGTCTTCCTTAATTGACCCCCCATAAACGTAACGGACATGTGCCAGGCCCGCCATGTCTGTTGACTCAGTCAGCTGTAACGCATATAATTCACTGGCTTGTATGCAAAGGAGTAATTGTTTCAAAACATCTCCTGCCATGTAACTGATGCGTCGTGAAACAGTGTTGTTTGATGAAGGCATTGTCTGTATAGTTTTTTGGACCTTTTCCCCCAGCATTGTCCCAGCCATATCTGCGGCAGAAGGAAGAATTAAGTCCTCCACAATAGTATGGGGTTTGCCTGTCCTAGCCATATCCGCGGCAGAAGGAAGAATTAAGTCCTCCACAATAGTATGGGGTTTGCCTGTCCTAGCCACTCGGTAGCTCACCATATAAGATGCTTCTAGCCCCTTCTTATTAATGGTATCTGTTACTTTTATACATGTCTTACTACTCGAAAGTCGTCCTTATTCTCGCTCAAAAACTCCCATGGCTTATTTTTCAAATTGTCATGTTTCGTTTCTAAATGTCTGCGCAAGAGTGAAGGTTTCCCGCGAGACAGTAACGAGGAGGTATATATTAATCATAATGTTTTAGATACCATAATCCAATTTGTACCATATTACAGGGGAAATTCATGCTAAGTGTATCATTTACAATGTTATAATGCGACTTACTGCAAATTTCTATCCTTTAGTGTGCCAATTTCACAATTACATTTTGTCACGATCGTCTTCGTATTGTGAGAGAGAGGATCAAGGCGCAGCGTGATATAAATACATCTTCTTTATTTGAAGATGAAAAAAACGATCGTGACGCTATACAAACTACGTGCACACATGCAACATAGACAATTACCCACAACCTACCTAATGCCTATGGCTGCCTTAAATATGGCTCCCAATCAGAGACAACGATAGACAGCTGTCTCTGATTGAGAACCATTCCAGGCAACCATAGACTTACCTAAACACCTACACTGAACACAACCCCATGAACTCTAGTCAACACATTCACAAATGGTGACTTTGATCACAGTTTTTAGGTTTAGATTGATTTATGTTCATAGCTAGCTAGCAGCACAAGCGAATATGATGCAGGTAGCTTAGACCACATATCCTAGTGAATATGAGGCAGGTAGCTTAGACCACATATCCTAGTGAATATGATGCAGGTAGCTTAGACCACATATCCTAGTGAATACGATGCAGGTAGCTTAGACCACATATCCTAGTGAATATGATGCAGGTAGCTTAGACCACATATCCTAGTGAATATGATGCAGGTAGCTTAGACCACATATCCTAGTGAATATGATGCAGGTAGCTTAGACCACATATCCTAGTGAATACGATGCAGGTAGCATAGACCACATATCCTAGTGAATATGATACAGGTAGCTTCAGTTTCATTTTCATCCAGCCTTACCCTTTCCAGGAAATGAAAGGTGCAAACAGAACCTGAAAATTCAGAACAACTCAGCACTACCAGTGGAGCGACATCAATCTGCCAAGGTAACGTTTAACACGTTGTAAAGAAAAATAGAGACAGAAACTTAAAAGGGCAACATCCAACAAGGAAAATATGTCATTTTATAATAATAGATAATAGATATTTAAACTGAATTCCAAACTTAGGCTACAGCTGATACATTTACATTATACATTCTCCATTCTATTCTAGCCTTTGTTTTTATCAAGTGAAGTAGGTCCTAAAACCAATTAGGAACAAATAGTTGTCAATGCTAACATGTCTTATTTTACAGGTTTATTCTCATTTGTCAGAGATTAAAGTCCAGTGCCTGTGCCAATGTCATTAGTTATATGATGTTTTATCTTTATGTTGATGTTCTAGATGGATAAGATGTTCAAATTTCTTCAAAAGCACAGACTGGAGCCCTACTACAAAAAATTTCTCACTTTTGGTGTCAAAGATGAGAGCGATTTCATTGATGGCGTAAATGGTGAAGATTTAGACAAAATGGGTAAGGTCACAGACTTGTAACTGACTTAATGACACCATATTAATGCTGTGCCATTCTTTAGCTTGAGTAATTTATTATTATACCACCCCAAGTCCTTATCAACAAAAATGCTAACACACTCTCTACCTGTTTTTGTGCATATCTGCTGATGTAGTGAGCATACAATAGCTAGTTGCTTTCAATCAGACTAACCTACTGGTGAAAATCGAATGAATCTATGCCAGTTAGATTTGCATGTCCGCTAACACGAAAAACAGGTCTAACGAGTAGCATACAGCATACCATGGTTTTAAATGCATGCTGCATGCCTGGACCTAAAGGGTTGTGGTTACTGTCACACCCTGACATTTACATTTACATTTTTAGTCATTTAGCAGACGCTCTTATCCAGAGCGACTTACAGTAGAGTGCATACATTTTATTACATTTTTACATACTGAGACACGGATATCCCTACCGGCCAAGAACAGACGCTCTTATCCAGAGCGACTTACAGTAGAGTGCATACATTTTATTACATTTTATTATTTTATTTTTTATTTTTTTTATACATACTGAGACAAGGATATCCCTACCGGCCAAACCCTCCCTACCGGCCAAACCCTCCCTACCCAGCCCAGCCTGGGCGCGAACCCAGAGACTCTGGTGGCGCAGCTAGCACTGCGATGCAGTGCCCTAGACCACTGCGCCACCAGATGACCTGTGCTTGTCTCCACCCCCACCAGGTGTCTTCAATTTGTCCCCATTATCTCCTGTGTATTTATACCTGCGTTTTCTGTTTGTCTGTTGCCAGTTTGTCTTGTCAAGTCCTACCAGTGTGATTTCCTGTTGCTGGTTTCTAGTCCTCCTGGTTTTTGGCCATTCTGCTTGCCCTGATCCTGCCTGCTGTTCTCTACCTGTTTAACGCTACCTTGGATTTCTGACCATTCTGCCTGCCTGCCTGCCGTTCTGTACCTTACTGACACTCCCAGAATTACTGACCTCTGCCTGCCCTTGACCTGTTGTTTGCCTGCGCCCTGTTTTGTAATAACCTCTGTGATTCAAACTGTCTGCATCTGGGTCTTATCCTGAGTCCTGATAGTTACAGTATTTATGGTTGTTTTTTTGCCATTTCGTGTAGGTTTCATAACCTTAATAACATGTGATTTTTTTCTGAACAGGTTTAAGTCAATTAGAGAAGATTCGCTTTGAAAAAATGAAAGATTCCATCCGAAGACTCAGAGCACCACAGCAAGCGATGCCTGTACAAAAATCAATGGAGGCTTTTAATCTGCAGTACACATACCCCCACTGTCCTGAGCCAAAAGAGATCACAGGTGAGACATACTGTAGTAGTAGGTCTTATAGGAAAGAGGGGATAATTTTATTTAGAGGGTTTCTAAAACTCATCAAAAGCATCATGTCACTGATCTGTCATTATGCCCCTCTTTGTGGAATGCCTCATGCTTGACCCTCTACAATTTTGAATGCAGACATGGATCCTGCTACAAACACTGTTGAAGACCTGATGCTAAGGATCTGTCACCAAGAGGGCATTGAGAACTCTAAAGCTGTGTGCCTCTACACCATTGAGGGAATGCCTCTAACTGATGATCCTTTCTTCAACACATGTAAGTTAACCAGATACAGTTAACGTAATTCCTTTTGTGTTGTCCACATCACAGCTCCTCGATGTGAATTATTTCCATAGAACTCACAGCCCCTTGTATTGACATGAGGTGGCATCCATAGCTCTATACAGTTGAAGTCGGAAGTTTACATACACTTAGGTTGGAGTCATTAAAACTTATTTTCCACCACTCCACAAATTTATTGTTAACAAACTATAGTTTTGGCAAATCGGTTAGGACATCTACTTTGTGCATGACACAAGTAATTTTTCCAACAATTGTTTACAGACTGATTATTTCACGTATAATTCACTGTCACAATTCCAGTGGGTCAGAAGTTTACATACACTAAGTTGACTGTGCCTTTAAACAGCTTGGAAAATTCCAGATAATTATGTCATGGCTTTAGAAGCTTCTGATAGGCTAATTGACATAATTTGAGTCAATTGAAGGTGTACCTGTGGATGTATTTCAAGGCCTACCTTCAAACTCAGTGCACCTCTGCTTTACATCATGGGAAAATCGAAAGAAATCAGTCAAAACCTCAGAATAAAAATTGTAGACCTCCACAAGTCTGGTTCATCCTTGGGAGCAATTTCCAAACGCCTGAAGGTACCACATTCATCTGTACAAACAATAGTACGCAAGTATAAACACCATGGGACCACTCAGCCGTAACCGCTCAGGAAGGAGACACGTTCTGTCTCCTAGAGATGAACGTACTTTGGTGCGAAAAGTGCAAATCAATCCCAGAACAACAGCAAAGGACCTTGTGAAGATTCTGGAGGAAACAGGTACAAATGTATCTATATCCACAGTAAAACGAGTCCTATATCGACATAACCTGAAAGGCCGCTCAGCAAGGAAGAAGCCACTGCTCCAAAACCAGCATAAAAAAGCCAGACTGCGGTTTAACTGCACATGGGGACAAAGATTGTACTTTTTTGAGAAATGTCCTCTGGTCTGATGAAACAAAAATAGAACTGTTGGCCATAATGACCATCGTTATGTTTAGAGGAAAAAGGGGGAGGCTTGCAAGCCGAAGAACACCATCCCAACCGTGAAGCATGGGGGTGGCAGCATCATGTTGTGGGGGTGCTTTGCTGCAGGAGGGACTGGTACACTTCACAAAATAGATGGCATCATGAGGCAGGAATATTATGTGTATATATTGAAGCAACATCTCACGACATCAGTCAGGAAGTTAAAGCTTGTGTATGTAAACTTCTTACCCACTGGGAATGTGATGAAAGAAATAAAATATGAAATAAATCATTCTCTCTACTATTACTTTGACATTTCACATTCTTAAAATAAAGTGGTGATCCTAAATTACCTAAGAAAGGGAATTGTTACTACGATTAAATGTCAGGAATTGTGAAACTGAGTTTAAATGTATTTGGCTAAGGTGTATGTAAACTTCCGACTTCAACTGTATATGAATGTGATGGTTACATTTCTCCAGCCACCCCCCATCCCTCAGCTTTAGGCCTCATTGATACGAGGTAGCAACTTTAATTCTCTGTACTCCTTAGTCAGTGGGCTTACTACCACTGTATGCAAACATACAAGCCTGCCTACATGCAAATAATAAGGATGAAAATATGTGTTTAACAGCTTTACAACAATTTTTAATGCATTAACCTGCCCATATTATTTCAATCAAATAACACTTTCAGCGACACTTTACGTAAGCAGTATTCCAGAGTATCTATAAGAGAATGAATCATTCATTTCATGAATATTCATGTGAATTCTAAAATGACTTTATACTTATTTGATACAGATACATGGTGATACATAACATTGATCTGTTACAGGATACATACTGTATATAAATCTGTTATGATCATAGGAAAGGATTGGAAATTGTAATCTACTTCAATATAATTTGAGGGAAAATAACATGGAAGATCCCTTGTGTTGACAATCATGTTGAATTTCAAACCTTTTTAGGGTCTTTGAAAGACAGGCACATTCAAAATGGAGGTAAGCTTTATGCCATGTTTACACCCAAGGAGAACCTGAAACAAGCCCCCCGAACGCCACAGCGAGAGGTGAATGACATCATAGGAGAGGATAATGTTCGATGCCACATCATGCTCAAGGTAAATTCATCATGTTAATTAAAAATACAAAGCTCAAAGCAACAAGGCTTGTAGGACTCAAGTTATTTATTTATAGCTGTTAAGCTTTTTTTGTATAATTTCAAACAGTAGTTTTGAAAGTTGTGCTCACAAGCCAAAATGGGTCCCTGAAAATGTTGTTGTGCACAATTATGTACAATGTCATCCATTTCGTATGATATGTTACGTCCTGAATTAAAAAAATAATAATATACACAACAAAAATATAAACGCCACATGTGCTGGTCCCATGTTTAATGAGCTGAAATAAAAGCTCCCAGAAATTGTCCATATGCACAAAAAGCTTATTTCTCTCAAAGTATGTTACATCCCTGTTAAAGGCTGTGCATGGTCAATCTGATGTCTGCAGTGGCCGTACAGCATTTTCTGCGATATTGCCTCTGTAGAAGTCAGGACATTCATACTTCTTGCACTTGTCCAGAAATAGTTTCTGTTTATACAGGACCTCCCGCCTCCACCTACCATCAACCAATCATGTAAATGCAGAGTATACGAAGCCCCCCGCATTGTTCCAAAAATTGGGAGGCGCATGACATCACCGTACGGAGCTCGATTTGGCCTCCGGAGGCTCCTCAATTGCGTCACACCCTCCATACGGAGCCTCCGGATCGCATAGCCAGAGCAAGCATAAAATGGCTTTTAGTGAGCTTTTCTCATTTGCCAAGATAATCCATCCACCTGACAGGTGTGGCATATCAAGGAGCTGATTAAACAGTATGATCATTACACAGGTGCACCTTGTGCTGGGGACAATAAAAGGCCACTTTAAAATGTGCAGTGTTGTCACACAACACAATGCCACTGATGTCTCAAGTTGAACAAGCGTGCAATTGGCATGCTGACTGCAGAAATATCCAGCAGAGCTGTTGCCAGATAATTGAATGTTAATTTCTTTACCATATGCTGCCTTCAACATAGAGAATTTGGCAGTACGTTCAACCGGCCTCACAAACGCAGACCCCACGTAACCATGCCAGCCCAGGACCTCCACATCCTACGGGATCATCTAAGACCAGCCACCCGGACAGCTGATGAAACTGGGTTTGCACAACTGAAGAATTTCTGCACAAACTGTCAAACCATCTCAGGGAAGCTCATCTGCGTGCTCGTCGTCCTCACCTGGGTCTTGATCTGACTGCAGTTCGGCGTCGTAACCGACTTCAGTGGGTAAATGCTCACCTTCGATGGCCACTGGCACGCTGGAGAAGTGTGCTCTTCACGGATGAATCCCGGTTTCAACTGTACCGGGCAGATGGCAGACAGTGTTTATGGCGTTGTGTGGGCGAGCGGTTTGCTGATGTCAACATTGTGAACAGAGTGCCCCGTGGTGGCGGTGGGGTTACGGACCCCAAGCTACGGACAACGAACACAATTGCATTTTATTGATGGCAATTTTAATGCACATAGATACTGTGCTGAGGCCCATTGTCGTGCCGTTCATCAACCGCATTCACCGCATGTTTCAAGTTTTAATGTCACATGCACAAGTACAGTGAAATGCCTTTCTTGGAAACTAAAAACCCAACAATGCAGTAATCAATAACAATGTATTACTAGAAAAAACACAAGAGGAATAAGAATAGGAAATATGAAATACAAAAAAAGTAAGTAAGCATACTACACTGCTCAAAAAAATAAAGGGAACACTTAAACAACACAATGTAACTCCAAGTTAATCACACTTCTGTGAAATCAAACTGTCCACTTAGGAAGCAACACTGATTGACAATAAATTTCACATGCTGTTGTGCAAATGGAATAGACAAAAGGTGGAAATTATAGGAAATTAGCAAGACACCCCCAATAAAGGAGTGGTTCTGCAGGTGGTGACCACAGACCACTTCTCAGTTCCTATGCTTCCTGGCTGATGTTTTGGTCACTTTTGAATGCTGGCGGTGCTTTCACTCTAGTGGTAGCATGAGACGGAGTCTACAACCCACACAAGTGGCTCAGGTAGTGCAGCTCATCCAGGATGGCACATCAATGCGAGCTGTGGCAAGAAGGTTTGCTGTGTCTGTCAGCGTAGTGTCCAGAGCATGGAGGCGCTACCAGGAGACAGGCCAGTACATCAGGAGACGTGGAGGAGGCCGTAGGAGGGCAACAACCCAGCAGCAGGACCGCTACCTCCGCCTTTGTGCAAGGAGGAGCACTGCCAGAGCCCTGCAAAATGACCTCCAGCAGGCCACAAATGTGCATGTGTCAGCATATGGTCTCACAAGGGGTCTGAGGATCTCATCTCGGTACCTAATGGCAGTCAGGCTACTTGATGACGTTGAGGGAGAGGTTGTTGCTCTGGCACCACACTGTCAGGTCACTGACCTCCCTGTTGGCTGACTCATCGTCGTCGGTGATCAGGCCTACCAACAACGTGTCCTTAGCGAACTTGACAACAATGATGTTAGAGTCGTGTGTGGCCACACAATTGTGGATGAACAGGGAGTACAGGAGGGGACTAAACACACACCCCAGTGGGGCACCTGTGTTAAGGGTCAGTGTGGAAGATGTGATGTTGCCTACCCTCACCACCTGGGGTTGTCCTGTCAGGAAGTCCAGGATACAGTTGCAGAGGGAGGTGTTCAGACCCAGAGTCCTAAGCTTGGTGATGAGCTTGGAGGGGATAATGGTCTTGAACGCTGAGCTGTAGTCAATGAACAGCATTCTCACATAGGTATTCCTCTTATCTAGGTGGGTGAGGGCAGTGTAGAGAGAAATTGAGATTGTGTCGTCTATGGATCTATTGGGGCGGTATGCAAATTGGAGTGGGTCTAGGGTGTCTAGCATGGTGGAGTTAATGTGTGCCATAACCAGCCTCTCAAAGCACTTCATGATTACAGAAATTAGTGCTACAGGGTGGTAGTCATTGTGGCATGAAGTCTTAGAGTTCTTAGGAACAGAAATTATGGTGGTCATCTTAAAACATGTGGGGATTACAGACTGGGACAAGGAGAAGTAGAAAATTACAGTGAATATGCCTTCCAGCTGTTCTGCGCATGCTCTGAGAATGCACCCTGGAATACCGTCGGGGCCCGCGGCCTTGCGGGTGTTGACCTGATTAATGACCCTTCTCACGTCGGCCTCGGCGAACCTGATCACCCAGTCCTCTCTGTCAGTGAAGGCCCTTACACCCTGCTCGATGTTGTTGGGTCTTCTTTTGTAATCCGTAATGGACTGTAGCCCCTGCCAGATGCGGCGGGCGTCGGAGGCCTGTGTTATATGATTACACCTTATTCCTATATTGTTATTTTGCTCCTTTAATGACTCTGCAGAGGTCATAGTGGGGCTTCTTGTACTTATTCATGTTTTCGGCCATAGCATCAGTGTTGTCTACGATAGCTCTGTGTGAGGTAGCTCTGCTCATTAGTTTTGCGCCAACATCTGTGTTAATCCAGGGCTTTTGGTTGGGGAAGCAGCGAACCCTCTCTGTGGGTACAACGACGCTGATTCATTTTCTAATGAAGCCGGTGACAGAGGTGGTTAGCTCATCAATGTTATCGGCGGAGTCTCAAAACATATTACAATCAGCGCTAGCAAAGCAGTCCTGTAGTATACTGTTTCAGATTCTGCTGAAACAGGAAGTACGGAGTCATGATCTGCTTTGCCGAATGGCGGACGAGGGAGGGCCTTGTATGCTTGCTTGTGGGTAGAATTGCAGTGGTTGAGGACTTTATCGCCCCTAGTGGCGTTGGAGAAGTGTTGATGGAAGTTGGGCATCACGTATCTTATTGACGCCAAATTAAAATTGCTGGCAACCAGAAAGGCATCCTCTGGGTGTAGGGTTTCCTGTTTTTGTATAGCCTTGTACAGCTCGTTAAGAGCCAGCTTGTTCTTTTTATTGTCCTGAGGTGGAATGTATACAGCGGTCTCGATAACAGCTGAAAACTCAGGAGGTAGAAGGGTTGGAATTTTGCTATCAGGTATTCCAAGATGGGTGAACAGTGGGTCGATACTTCCACCGCGCTGGAATCAGCACACCAGTTGGAATTGATGAAGAGGCAAACCCCTCCCCCCTCAATTTCCCCGACTCCACTGTCCTGTCCGCCCGGTGAATTGAGAATACATCGAGTTGGATAGCCATGGGGGTATCTTGCCTGAGAGTCATATTTCTGAAAAGCTAAGAATATTGCAGTTCCGAGAGTCCCGTTGCTAGAAAATATGCGATCTGAGGTCATCCATCTTATTATCAAGTGACTGTACATTAGCCAGTAGAATGGAGGGAAGAGGTGGTCGGTTTTCGCTTCGCCTTAATCTCACCAGGATCCCCCTCTCTTGCCTTTATAATGCTGGTGTTTCCCCTTGGGTAGCCCAAAAATTGGTCCGGAATTACGAGAGCCCAGGGCAGATGAGTCAAAGTGGAAGCCGGAACTGGGATAAGTATGTTCAAGAGTTCTTGTCGGCTGTAAGAAATAATAGCGGATACATTTTGTGAAAATAAAGTAAAAATAAACGACAACATAATCACAAAATAGCAAAGTTGGGTCGGGGCTTGCAAACGGCAGCCCTCCAGTACGGCGCCATATTCAGCATCATAATGCACGGCCCCATGATCTGTATGGACATAATTCCTGGAAGCTGAACATTTTCCAGTTCTTCCATGGCCTGCATACTCACCAGACATGTCACTCATTGACCATGTTTGGGATGCTCTGGATCGACGTGTATGACAGCGTGTTCCAGTTCCCGCCAATATCCTGTAACTTCGCACAGCCATTGAAGAGGAGTGGGACAACATTACACAAGCCACAATCAACAGCCTGATCAACTCTATGCAAAGGAGATCACGCTGCATGATGCAAATGGTCACACCAGATACTGACTGGTTTTCTGATCCTCGCCCAAATCTTTTTTTAAAGGTATCTGTGACCAACAGATGCATATCTGTAATCCCATGCATTAACATTTTTGTTCAGTACTAGTCAAAAGTTTGGATACACCTACTCATTCAAGGGTTTTTCTTTATTTTTTACAATTTTCTACATTGTATAATAATAGTGAAGACATCAAAACTATGAAATAACACATGGAAGTAACCATGTAGTAACCAAAAAAGTGTTAAACAAATTAAAATATATTTGAGATTTGAGATTTTTCAAAGTAGCCACCCTTTGCCTTGATGACAGCTTTGCAGTTTTTGTTGTTGTAAATGTATAAAAAATAAAAACTGATATCTTATTTACATAAGTATTCAGACCCTTTGCTATGAGACTCAAAATTGAGCTCAGGTGCATCCTGTTTCCATTGATCATCCTTGAGATGTTTCTACATCTTGATTGGAGTCCACTTGTGGCAAATGCAATTGATTGGACATGATTTGGAAAGGCACACAACTGTCTATATAGAGTTCCACAGTTGACAGTGCATGTCAGAGCAAAAACCAAGCCATGAAGTCGAAGGAATTGTCTGTAGAGCTCAGAGACAGGATTGTATCGAGGCACAGATCTGGGGAAGGGTACCACAAAATGTATGCAGCATTGAATGTACCCAAGAACAGTGGCCTCCATCATTCTTAAGTGGAAGAAGTTTGGAACAACCAAGACTCTAGAGCTGGCCGCCCGACCAAACTGAGCAATTTGGGGAGAAAGGCCTTGGTCAGGGAGGTAAGATGAGAGAACCTTCCAGAAGGACAACCATCTCTGCAGTACTCCACCAATCAGGCCTTTATAGTAGAGTGGCCAGACGGAAGCCACTCAGTAAAAGGCACATGACAGCCCGCTTGGAGTTTGACAAAAGGCACCTAAAGGACTCTCAGACCATGAGAAACAAGATTCTCTGGTCTGATGATACCCAATAATGACAAAGCAAAAAAAGTTTTTTTGAAATATGAGACATAAAGATGAGACAATTATAATCAGAAAATATTATTAACATGTAAATATTATTGGTAACAGAATAAATAGCAGAAGAATAAGTGCAGATTAAATAATGCTGTCATTTAAAATAGTATACCCAATGTAGGCTACTGCCCCTTTAAGAGCTAGAATTGATTTTGTATCCTATGTTCTGATTTAAATACTATATGTTGGTGACTTTTCACACTATTCAAACCCTACAATCGAATAAACAGCCTATGAAGATCTCTTATAGATCACATACAGTGGGGCAAAAAAGTATTTAGTCAGCCACCAATTGTGCAAGTTCTCCCACTTAAAAAGATGAGAGAGGCCTGTAATTTTCATCATAGGTACACTTCAACTATGACAGACAAAATGAGAAAAAAAATCCAGAAAATCACATTGTAGGATTTTTAATGAATTTATTTGCAAATTATGGTGGAAAATAAGTATTTGGTCACCTACAAACAAGCAAGATTTCTGGCTCTCACAGACCTGTAACTTCTTCTTTAAGAGGCTCCTCTGTCCTCCACTCGTTACCTGTATTAATGGCACCTGTTTGAACTTGTTATCAGTATAAAAGACACCTGTCCACAACCTCAAACAGTCACACTCCAAACTCCACTATGGCCAGGACCAAAGAGCTGTCAAAGGACACCAAAAACAAAATTGTAGACCTGCACCAGGCTGGGAAGACTGAATCTGCAATAGGTAAGCAGCTTGGTTTGAAGAAATCAACTGTGGGAGCAATTATTAGGACATGGAAGACATACAAGACCACTGATAATCTCCCTCGATCTGGGGCTCCACGCAAGATCTCACCCCGTGGGGTCAAAATTATCACAAGAACGGTGAGCAAAAATCCCAGAACCACACGGGGGGACCTAGTGAATGACCTGCAGAGAGCTGGGACCAAAGTAACAAAGCCTACCATCAGTAACACACTACGCTGCCAGGGACTCAAATTCTGCAGTGCAAGACGTGTCCCCCTGCTTAAGCCAGTACATGTCCAGGCCCGTCTGAAGTTTGCTAGAGAGCATTTGGATGATCCAGAAGAAGATTGGGAGAATGTCATATGGTCAGATGAAACCAAAATATAACTTTTTGGTAAAAACTCAACTCGTCGTGTTTGGAGGACAAAGAATGCTGAGTTGCATCCAAAGAACACCATAGCTACTGTGAAGCATGGGGGTGGAAACATCATGCTTTGGGGCTGTTTTTCTGCAAAGGGACCAGGACGACTGATCCATGTAAAGGAAAGAATGAATGGGGCCATGTATCGTGAGATTTTGAGTGAAAACCTCCTTCCATCAGCAAGGGCATTGAAGATGAAATGTGGCTGGGTCTTTCAGCATGACAATGATCCCAAACACACCGCCCGGGCAACGGAGTGGCTTCGTAAGAAGCATTTCAAGGTCCTGGAGTGGCCTAGCCAGTCTCCAGATCTCAACCCCATAGAAAATCTTTGGAGGGAGTTGAAAGTCCGTGTTGCCTAGCAACAGCCCCAAAACATCACTGCTCTAGAGGAGATCTGCATGGAGGAATGGGCCAAAATACCAGCAACAGTGTGTGAAAACCTTGTGAAGACTTACAGAAAACGTTTGACCTCTGTCATTGCCAACAAAGGGTATATAACAAAGTATTGAGAAACTTTTGTTATTGACTAAATACTTATTTTCCACCATAATTTGCAAATAAATTCATTAAAAATCCTACAATGTGATTTTCTGGATTTTCCTTTCTAATTTTGTCTGTCATAGTTGAATTGTACCTATGATGAAAATTACAGGCCTCATCTTTTTAAGTGGGAGAACTTGCACAATTGGTGGCTGACTAAATACTTTTTTGCCCCACTGTATTGCAAACAAATAATCTTAACTAAAAACTCCACACATATTTTGGAATTTCTGTGTATTCTTGAAAATCACTAATCAATATCCCAAAATAGCATGTGATTTTTCTGCGAACATGCACATCATCCTCTCCTCTCTTGTGTTGCAGTAGTCTAGTGTGTGGTGCGGGAATAATGACAAGCGAACCTGTGGAGATTTGTGTTCACATTGCCCTAAAAAAGGGAACCTGACCGCGGAATTCAAGCGAACCGAACTCAGACCACCTCTAGAGATGGTCTGAGTTCGGTTCGCTTCAGGGGCTCTTTTGAGGGGTCTTAGTTCCTTTGTTCACACTGAACAATTAAGCGAAACCGCACCAAGTTCACAAAAATTGTCTGAAAGGGTCCAAGTGTGAAAACACCCTTAGATCACATTCAATCTTTTTAAACTCTTGCTTTAATTAATTCTAACCCCTTACTGTACACTTTTCCAAACCTGTTATAAGGGCACAAGGCGAGACCCAAATGCAGACACAGGAGGCAGATGGTTGAGCTCCGATATTTATTATAACAAAGGGAGTAGGCAAACGCAGGTCGGGGACAGGCGAGAGTTCATAAACCAGGTCAGAGTCCAAACAGTACTAGGCGATAGGCAGTCTCAAGGTCAGACCAGGCAGGGGTCAGAAACCAGATCAGAGTCCAAAACAGTACAAGGGGATAGGCAGGCTGGTAGTCAGAACAGGCAGGCGGGTTCAGAGTCAGGACAGTTAAGGGTTGAAACCAGGAGGACTAGAAACATACAGAAACTGGGAAAAATAGGAGCAAGGAAAACCACTGGTTGACTTGGCAAACAAGACGAACTGGCACAGAGAGACAGGAAACACAGGGATATATACACCGGGGATAATATGCGACACCTGGAGGGCTGGAGACAATCCCAATGACAGGTGAACCAGATCAGGGTGTGACACCTGTATGTATTATTATGTTACCAGGTAGCAATTAAGGTGTGTTTTGAAATAATGACTGTCAATTATTTTTATATACTTTTCATCAATAGGGAGACTTTGAGGTCAAGGTGGACTTGGCAAGTGACACACTACGAGATCTGAGACAGAAGCTCTCTGATGAAAGTGGAATCCCAGCACATGTCCTCCATTACAAGTAATGTTATGTGCATATACAGTATAATTTAATAATTTATTAATACATTTAATAACAGAAAAAAGCAGTAAATTAATTCATAAACACAGGCCACATAATAATTTTACCATCTATAGTTTCAGTACACCTTTTTTCTCACACGATAAGCCATCACTATTATTATAATGACTTATTTGATCACAGTGATTTTGGAGGAACATTAAGGACTTTTTTATACGTTTTATTATACATAAAAAAACACATAATTAATAAACCTCGGTACATCTAATGTTTTCACTACATATAGTATCAATATAACTTTCACACAGCATCAGGCGATAAGCCATCATTATTAAGTCAATATTGATGTTTTTTGCAGACGTGAACTCGGTGGAGTTGGACAGACTTTGCTAGATTGTGGAATCAATGAGGAGTCAACTGTGAGCTTTTCTTTGTCCTCCTTCCCTGATGAGCGTCCAGACACTAAGGAATTCTACTTCAATGATGTCGTACCCTCAGTGCAACAATCCCAGAAAGGACTCAGTGCTTTCTTTTCTTCACTTTATGCCGTTGTGAGATATTCCAATATTTATTACACTGTCTTGTTACTGTCATTTTGACCATAAACAATTATAAAAACATCTGATATTTTTATTACCATGCTCAGGCTACAGTGTTCCTTTGCTTGTGCCATTGGCGTTCTAATGTACAGTACTTTGTCACATCATGCATTAACTTCCCCATTATCCTTACAGAACGATAAACATTACGGAGAGGGATTGAACAAAGTGATTGCATACATTCGAAAGCTCAGTGGATGCAATCCTCTGGCGCAAAGTCTGCATCAGCTGTTGTACAGAAAGGAAATTGGAACAACGACCCAGAAGGTAATGTAAAGGTAATGTTTTACATATAAAATAATTTAATAAGTCCACAAATGTATTAATAAAATGTATACATTTGTTTTAGGTTGCTATCGTTGAAGGATTGTACAATCTCTTCAGAGAGCTGTTGCCAAGCCTCCACAAAAGAAGAGGTGACAAAATCATTGAAGACTCTGAGGTTTTTGAGAATGCACCAGTGTGCTGGGCCTACCTGTTATCTGAAGCAAAGGTGTGCCCATTGTCTTTTGAGATAACATTGATTAGAGCAGATGTATTGAATGAATATGCATTACATGATACGAAATGTTTTTAATGGGAGATTGAGATACTGCATGCACCTCTATTTGTTTGGTAGTTAAAATATCTTTCAGACCAGGAGCATTTCAAAATGAAACAAATGTATCTGTTTTTGTTCTCTACCCTAGAAAGAGAGTTCACAACATGAGGTCTATGTACCGATAGACTTGAACTCTCAACCTGGAGAACGTTTCTGCGACCCAGTTCGAGTACCTGGGTTACCAGATGTCTTTGAGAGAGAGTATGTTCTGCAGAAAATTGAAGGTAAAACATCAGCAGTTGTGGGTGCTTGTGATATGAACAGCAAAATATGTTCTGTACCATCTACATGTGGCAAGGGCCAATAGTACCCTACTAATGGGAAACTTCTCTGCACTACTTTTTAAGTACAAGATGACTCTACAGTATGGCAAATGCCATCATATCATGTGCCAAATTCCATAACTCCGGTCAATTGGCTCTAGATTCTAAGCATTGGTTTGCTACATGTTCACCATCAACTGGTGCTATTTTTTACTCAAAAGTTTCAAGCAGTCCAATCACAAGTTTTGAATCAATAGCTGTGACTTGATTGGCTAACTGCAGCTATAATGTTAGACCTAGGAACCGGTTTGCTAAAACTGGTGGACATGTGTCTTTAGAGTTAACATAACTCATTAATAGAGGTGATGAATGTAGTTTCATGCCAATCAATGTTTCCTTCCAAAATTACGAATCTGTTTGGAAACCGGCATAGCAATGTTAATGTTAATTGAATTTTGCTCTGATAGTCCAATATAGTGGGCATATACAGTCACATACGAAGTTATTGGCACCCTTGAAAATTACATTATTTTATACTAATACAATTGCTCAGAGAAAATATTTTCTTTAACAATTTAAACAAAATATCTAAAAAAGATAGGTGTCAAAATGATTGGCACTCATGTTTTCAATACTTTGTGCACCCTCCCCTTGCGAGGATAACGTCAATTAGCCTTTTGCTATAATGTTTTATGAGATTAAAGAACACATTGGGAGGGATCTTAGACCATTCCTCCATACAGAATCTTTCCAAATCCTTGATATCCTTCTGTCTGCACTTATGGACTGCCCTCTTCAATTCAAACCACAGGTTGTCAATGGGAGAGACTGAGATGAAAAGTTGGTAGAATCTTATTCAAAATGGTTCACAGCTATTATGGCTACCAAAGGTGCTTCTACCAAGTATTTCCTCTGGGGCGTGAAGAGATACGCAATATTTTTTTTTGTATTTTTTAAAATTAGGAACATTTTCCCCTAAAAATATTTCACTTTGAAAAATGTGGAGTAGGTTCTGAATATTGGTAGGAATTCTTATTTAATTGATTCCCTTTTTTAATTCAATTTTAAGGCAGCATGTGAAGACTGCGTGCAAAGGCTCACTAGCGACTACCTTTTTTAGATGTTTAACTTGTTAAACAAAATATCTTTCCCTGAGCAATTGTATTAGTATAAAATAACATAATAATAAATCCCAAAAATTGCATATAGCTTGATATTTGTATTTATTTTAAACTGTGTTTTTTGCTAATCTATTTCAAGGGTGACAATACATTTGGATTTGACTATAGTGTCTTTCTTCCAGCACCTATAGGATGATGTACATTTTCAATTGATCGTGTAATTAGCAAAACTTTTTCTGAGTTTTTGCCAGATCCTAATCTTTTTCTTACCTCAATAGAAGTTCTTTGTTAAACTACAGGCTTTATGGAAAACCCTGTGAAGTAAACAATGCATGGATGCACCTTGAAGAAGGTTGTTTCAAAGTGTTTAATCCTAAAACTAACACAGATCTTTGAGTGATATTGTTGCAGTATAAATTGGATAGAAGTATTTGTAAGCTATGTGGGGATGTTTTTAGAGAATCCTAGCAAACACAATCCAGGGTTTTATATAGATAATGTATTTTAATTCATAGTCAAACCCAGATTTAATAGTGCTACACCTATGTTAATGATTGTAGATGTAGATTTTTCACATACGCTGCTACTATTCTGTTTATTGTCTATGCATAGTCATAGGCTGGTAACTGAGGCTGGTAACTCTAATGAACTTATCCTCTGCAGCAGAGGTAACTCTGCGTCTTCCATTCCTGTGGCGGTCCTCATGAGAGACAGTTTCATCATAGCACTTGATGGTTTTTGTGACTGCACTTGAAGAAACGTTCAAAGTTCTTGAAATGTTCTGTATTGACTGACCTTCATGTCTTACCTCAATTAGTACGCATTTCACGTTAAGGTCTACTACACCTGTTGTATTCTGTGCATGTGACGAATAACATTTTATTTGATTTTAATCCCACTTTGTAAAAATACAATGTGAAGAAATCCAAGGGGTATGAATACTTTTGCAAGGCACTGTATATGTGAATCAAACTTTGACATAATAGTTTTATGTAGCATGATCTTTAATTGCATGATATGCTGTTTTCCCATTGTTAAGATGGAGAGAAAATCCCAAACTGCTCTGTGGAGATCCTGACAGAGAATGCAATGTCTAGAGCCTCTGATGTTGAAAAGATTTTACTCAGCCTACCTCCATCCATCAAGACTTTCCCTGTTTGGATTTCGTATGGACTTGTAACTGGTCAAAAGTAGGCTTACAATTCTTTCATTATATCATACAATACTGTATTGATATATAGTGTATTGGTAATAAATGTAATGGTTTAATATTTAAATTCAAGCTTTCAGATGAATCTAGATGGGACATTTACAGAGATGACTAAAGAATTGAAAGCATACCCTCATCTGACGGTCACTCCACCACTGCTGTTGAAGGATTTAGGAGTGGATGGGCCACGTCTCGTTCTTTTGAAAGAAGGTAAAATACTGGGCCTTGTGCTAAACTAGTTCCAGTCTTGGTACAATGTATCATTAATTAATATATATATATAAAATATTTGAGCTTAATATGTTTATGAATTGTCACATACCACTCTACCACACACAAAACATCCTATACTTCTATTTCAGGGTGTTCGCTCGTTGTTGCGTAGGCCTATGCAAATGAATAGATTAGGCTAGAAAGTTTAATAGTCACATGTACAGGTTTGCAGATGTAATTACAGGGTACAGTGAAAATCTTAATCCCTGAGCTCCAACAATGCAGGCAAAGTGAAATAAACTAATAAAAATAGGAATAATAATATACACTCCCGGTCAAAAGTGGACAATTTTCCACTGGTCTAATGTCCATTGCTCGTGTTTCTTGGCCCAACCAAGTCTCTTCTTATTATTGGTGTCCTTTAGTAGTGGTTTCTTTGCAGCAATTCAACCATGAAGGCCTGATTCACACAGTCTCCTCTGAACAGTTGATGTTGAGATGTGTCTGTTACTTGAACTCTGTGATACATTTATTTGGGCAGCAATTTCTGAGGCTGGTAACTCTAATGAACTTATCCTCTGCAGCAGAGGTAACTCTAGGTCTTCCTTTCCTGTTGTGGTCCTCATGAGAGCCAGTTTCATCATAGCGCTTGATGGTTTTTGTGACAGCACTTGAAGAAACGTTCAAAGTTCTTGAAATGTTCTGTATTGACTGACCTTCATGTCTTAAAGTAATGATGAACTGTCGTTTCTCTTTGCTTATTTGAGCTATTCTTGCCATATGGACTTGGTCTTTTACCAAATAGGGCTATCTTCTGTATACCCCCCACAACACAACTGATTGGCTCAAACGCAATAAGAAGGAAAGAAATTCCACAAATTAACTTTTAAGAAGACACACCTGTTAATTGAAATGCATTCCAGGTGACTACCTCAAGAAGCTGATTGAGAGAATGCCAAGAGTGTGCAAAGCTGTCATCAAGGCAAAGGGTGGCTATTTGAAGAATCTCAAATATAAAATATATTTTGATTTGTTAAACACTTTTTTTGGTTACTACATGATTCCATATGTGTTATTTCAGTCGCTGTTGTGCCTTCACCACAGTGTCCGTGTGCTTTGACCATTTCACCTCCTCGGAGAAGTGTATGCCAAGGAATCTGACATTTTTGACCGTCTCCACGGCGACCCTGTTGATGATGATGGGGGAGTGCCTTTCCCTCTGAAGTCCCCATTCAACTCCTTTGTTTTGCTGACATTGAGAGAGAGGTTGTTTACCTGGCACCATGCCGTCAGAGTGCCTACCTCCTCCCTACGCCGAGCTGTCGGCCAGCTCTGCGTAGTTAGTAATCAGGCCTACTACTGTGGTGTTGTCAGCGAACTTGATGATGGAGTTGGAACTGTGTGAGGCCACGCAGACGTGGGTATACAGGGAGTATATTAGGGGACAGAGTACGCATCCTTGTGGGGCCCACGTGTTGAGAATCAGTGTTGAGGAGGTAATGTTGACTACCTTCACAACCTAGGGTCGGCCCGTCAGGAAATCCAGGACCCAGTTGCATAGGGAGGAGTTCAGACCCAGTGCTGTGAGCTTTATGATGAGCTTAGAGGACACTATGGTATTGAGGGCCGAGCTGTAGTCACTGAACAGCATCCTCACATATGCATTTCTTTTGTCCAGGTGGGCAAGGGTAGTGTGCGATTGCGTCATCCTTGGATCTGTCAGGGCGATAGGTGAATTGGAAAGGGTCGAGTGTGTCGGGGAGGGAGGAGGTGATGTGGTCTTTGACTAGCCTCTCGAAGCACTTCATGATGACAGAAGTGAGTGCTACGGGTCAGTAGTCATTCAGTTACTTTCCCTTTCTTGGGCACAGGCATGAGAGTGGACATCAAGCAGGTGGGAATAGCTGCCTGAGCTAGAGAGAGATTGAAAATATCAGAGAACACAACAGCCAGCTGGTCTGCACATGATCTGAAGGCACGGCTAGGGATGCCGTCTGGGCTTGCAGCCTTGTGAGGGTTAACATATTTGACTGACTAACATATGCCTTCCGTGGAGACCGTAAGTACAGTACGTAACCCACGTTGTCCTCAGGGGCTCTCCTCGGCAGCTCAGAGTCATTGTGCACGAAGCGTGAGAAAAAGGTGTTTAGCTCATCCGGTCGCGTTGCGTTGGTTTTCCGCAATGTGGCTGGCTTTCTTTTTGTAATCCGTGATCGTCAGGAGCCCTTGCCACAAACAGCTTGTGTCCAACCCGCTGAATTGCTCCTCCAGTTTATCCCTGTACTTGTATTTCGCCATCTTAATCGATCTGCGTAGGTTGTACTTGTACTGTTTAACCAAACTATTGTCCCTGGTCACCTTGCTGTGTTTATAGAGATTCTGCTTATAAACACGGCCAGGTGACCAGGGACAGTAGTTTGGTTAAACAGGTTTCCCCACAAGGCTGCCATCAATCCATGGTTTTTGATAAGTCTTGAAAGACACTATCGGTATCACATCTATGCATTTTTTTATGAATCTGAGTCGGCGTATTCATTGATGTTATCCCTAGAGGCAACCCGGAACATATTCCAGTCCATGTGATCAAAACAGTCTTGGAGCATGGATTCTGATTGGTCGGACCAGCGTTGTACAGACCTGACCACCAGAACTTCCCTCTTGAGTCTTTGTTTGTAGGCGGGGAGAAGCAAAATGGAGTCATGGCCAGATTTGTCGAAAGGAGGACGAGAGAGGGCCTCATACCCGTGTCGAAAAGGCATGTTGCAGTGGTCAAGCATTGAATTTTCCGCAAGTTAAACAGTCAGTGTGTTGCTAAATAATTCGGGAACACGGTCCGTAAATTCCTTTTGTTAAAGTCCCCCGTGACAATGAACGCTGCCTCCGGGTATGCAGTCTCCAGTTTGTTCAGGGACCAATGAAGATCTTGGAGAGCATTTTTGGTGTCGGCTTGGGGCGTGATGTACACAGCCATAGCAATAATCCCTGAGAACTCTCTTGGAAGGTGAAATGGCCAACAATTAATGACCAAGTTTTCCATGTCGGGAGGGCAGAAGCTCGCCAGTTCCTGTACATTTTCCGATTATGTTGCAGAATCTGATGTCCCGATGGAAGGAGAACCTCGCTCTGAGTTCATCAAGTTTATTCATTAACGATTGAGCATTGGTGAGTAATATGCTCAGTAATGGAGGACGGGTCGCCCAGCGTTTTAATCTCACTAGACCCTCACCCCCACGTCTGCCTCTCTCCTCTGCTTCCTTCTCTCCCGTACGACTCTCAGGCAGCCCGAAGTCTCATCAAAGAGGCTAGTAAATTTTTCCGCAGTCTCAGGGAATTCCCGGAAGGTCGGGTGGACGGTGAATACCTAGCGATTCAGATTTCAATAGTTCTGCCCGGGTGTATGAAGCAATGCACAAAACAAACAGATTAAGAACATTTGAGAAAACACTATAAAAAAAAAAACATTTAAAAAGTAGAAACCTGCAATGTTTTATAGGAGCTTGAGGCGAGGCACCCTACGTCAGCGCCAGCTTAGCCAAAAATACCATCTTAGCCAAGAGTACCGCTTAGATGTAAAGTCCCCTATTGAGGGGACTAGCGTGGTTCTGGTACTGGTTCCAACTGCCATTTTAGATTAGAAATCGATCTGTGGACACTAGATCGAAATTCATGCTTGCATTCAGCGATAGTCCTAGTTCTCACGGACTCAGGAGTATATCTCTTCCGCCTGTGTGACACCACTTGAAGCTGGATGTCCTGTCTACCATTTCATTCGCTCTTCCGTCTGTCCATCAACTCTTGGCTAAACGCAACGTCACAGCCACTGACAAAGCACATGCCTGCCATCCTTACATCGTAGAGCAGCAGGAGAGTGTGGTAGCACATTCAGAGATCGATTTATAGCTAACTTTATCAAAGTAATCTAAAATAATTCAGAGATTTTATTTATACAAAAAACACTTTCTGTTTGTCATAGATGGACAAGATTAATATGAGATGAAAGGGAAGTTCCTAACAAGTTCAGGAAGCCAAGCTAGAGCCCTGTTCTGAAGGGTGGGGGCAGAAGTTTTGAATCAAGAGAGACCTTTAGAAAATATGGACATTTTCTCTAACACCGAGCATAAAAGTATGTATTTTACAGTTAAGGAAGGTGAAATCTTATAGTTAGTAGTTTTATAATATGATTGTACCAGGCATATAGTTAGAAAGCATATAATTTCAATTTCCTTTTATTCATACAGTTTGTTGAATAGGAAATGTGTCATATAAAATATTTGAAAGGTGAGATGTTAATCTTTCTTGGAGTATGCAGCATTACTAGTTCTTTTTTTTGATAAATAATTACTTTTGGGATTACATTTTAGATGACGTCTCACAGGTTAGTGCCTTCATCAGACAGCAAAATATGATACATTGCATTTACAGTTAGCAGTTTGTTTATCACATGCTTGTTATGGAAGTGTGTATTTTGTTTATTTTATGAGAATATAACTGTTTTTATGGGAATAATTGCATATGGTGTTTTGTGATTTTAATTGCTAGCCAATTGTTGCCATTTAAAGTGGTTTGCAGGAGAAATACCTGTTCGTTTTTTAAAACAAATGCCTCTCCTTGACAGATAACCTTGGTGTTTACATCGGTAAACAAAAAGGATCTCCTCAGGATATCAAGGTTTTTGATTGCTTATCTGGGAAATGCAAAACGTTTAATGTGGACGAGTTGGCTCATGAGTGAGTATTTATAATCTGAAAACTAGTTGAACATTCAATTTAAGATCATAAGGCGCTTCACAATTACTGGTGGACTGTTCATGAACAAGGATAACATAGATAATGATTTAAATTAATGAACTGAACTATCATCTCCATGTCACTTAATTACTATGTTACTATCATTTTCTCTCCAGAATGAGAGACACCAGGAGTGACCAGACATTCATGACCAGCAGGACACCAGAAGAGGCCATACTGGTAATTAATGATAGATTACATTTGCATCTATATCTGCTATTATATTTCTGCTACTGCTATGGCTCAAATGATGAGATGTAGGCAAACACCAAGGAGCAGCCCATGGTCTTACAGATACAGTTGAAATCGGAAGTTTACATACACCTTAGCCAAATACATTTAAACTCCGTTTTTCACAATTCCTGACATTTAATCCTAGTAACAATTCCCTGTCTTAGTTCAGTTAGGATCACCACTTTATTTTAAGAACGTGAAATGTCAGAATAATAGTAGAGAGATTTATTTCAGCTTTTATTTCTTTCATCACATTCCTAGTGGGTCAGAAGTTTACATACACTCAATTAGTATTTGGTAGCATTGCCTTTAAATTGTTTAACTTGGGTCAAATGTTTCGGGTAGCCTTCCACAAGCTTCCCACAATCAATTGGGTGGATTTTCGCCCATTTCTCTTGACAGAGCTGGTGTAACTGTGTCTGGTTTGTAGGCCTCCTTGCTTGCACACGCTTTTTCAGTTCTGCCCACAAATGTTCTATAGGATTGAGGTCAGGGCTTTGTGATGGCCACTCCAATATCTTGACTTTGTTGTCCTTAAGCCATTTTGCCACAACTTTGGAAGTATGCTTGGGGTCATTGTCCATTTGGAAGACCCATTTGCGACCAAGCTTTAACTTCCTGACTAATGTCTTGATGTTGCTTCAATATATCCACATAATTTTCCTTGCTAATGATGCCATCTATTTTGTGAATTGCACCAGTCCCTCCTGCAGCAAAGCACACCCACAACATGATGCTGCCACCCCCGTGCTTCACAGTTGGAATGGTGTTCTTCGGCTGCAAGCCTCCCCCTTTTTCCTCCAAACATAACAATGCTCATTATGGCCAAACAGTTCTATTTTTGTTTCATCAGACCAGAGGACATTTCTCCAAAAAGTATGATCTTTGTCCCCATGTGCAGTTGCAAAACATAGTCTGGCTTTTTTATGCTGGTTTTGGAGCAGTGGAGCGGCCTTTCAGGTTATGTTGATATAGGACTTGTTTTACTGTGGATATAGATACCTTTGTACCTGTTTCCTCCAGCATCTTCACAAGTTGCTGTTCTGGGATTGATTTGCACTTTTCACACCAAAGTACGTTAATCTTTAGGAGACAGAACGCGTCTCCTTCCTGAGCGGTATGATGGTTGCGTCCCATGGTGTTTATACTTGCGTACTATTGTTTGTACAGATGAATGTGGTACCTTCAGGCATTTGGAAATTGCTCCCAAGGATGAACCAGACTTGTGGAGGTCTACAATTTTTATTCTGAGGTCTACAATTTTTATTCTGAGGTCTTGGCTGATTTCTTTTGACTTTCCCATGATGTCAAGCAAAGAGGCACTGAATTTGAAGGTAGGCCTTGAAATACATTCACAGGTACACCTCCAATTGACTCAAATGATGTCAATTAGCCTATCAGAAGCTTCTAAAGCCATGACATCATTTTCTGGAATTTTCCAAGCTGTTTAAAGGCACAGTCAACTTAGTGTATGTAAACTTCTGACCCACTGGAATTGTGATACAGTGAATTATAAGTGAAATAATCTGTCTGTAAACAATTGTTGGAAAATTACTTGTGTCATGCACAAAGTAGATGTCCTAATCGACTTGCCAAAACTATAGTTTGTTAACAATAATTTTTTGGAGTGGTTGAAAAACGAGTTTTAATGACTCCAACCTAAGTGTATGTAAACTTCCTACTTCAACTGTAGATACCTTGAAAGATAACGATGATAACCAAAAATGATCCATGTTGATGTAACAAAGTTATATAATAGTTAGATTATCTCCTCCGTTTTGTTATAGCTAAATAATACTTCTCCATCCAACCTTTTAGGTGCTAGTGGATTCAAGCTCCTCCATGAATGAGACATGCTATGATTCCGATGACAAAATAACACGGTTGGATGCTGTTAAACAGCTCTTCGATAACTTCGCAACTAGAAGCATGGCGTACAATTTTCATCATGTCATTGGCTTGGTGAAGTTTGACTCATCAGTTAAAACTCTCCACACATTTACAGAGAATCTGGAGACCTTTAAGGTAAATATATTTTGTCATTTTATGAAGGCAAAATAGCAAATTGGTTAAACTCTCCTCTGTGGTTTGCCGCGTGCATCTATACTGAACAAAAATATAAATGCAACATGCAATAATTTCAAAGGTTTTACTGAGTTACAGTTCATTTAAGGAAATCAGTCAATTGAAATATATATTTTTTTAAGTCACACCAGATACTGACTGGTTTTCTGATCCACACCCCCTTTTTTTTTTTTTACAGTTGAATACTTGTATTCCATAGATTAAGGCTTAATGAATTTATTTCAATTGCCTAATTTCCAAATCTTTGAAATTGTTGCATGTTGAATTTATATTTTTGTTCAGTATACAAACATCACATAATATTAGCATTTTAAGTAAACATTTTTGGCACTTACAGGAACACGTACACAATCTGGAGGCCAATGGATGCACTGTGCTGTATGATGCCTTGAAACGTGGCATGTCTCAACTGAAACAAGTTGGAGAGCAATTTCCAGACTGCAGACTTCGCATCATATGTCTCACAGATGGGAATGATGATGGGTAAATACAACAAAACCTTTAAGCGTGCAAAACAGTCATTACAATATTTTTGTGCATGGACAATGCCCATTTTGATGTTACATTCAATGCATTAACACAAAGATATTCTTCAATTGGAAATTGATTTGCTCGATTGGGAATTGATTTGCTTAAAACATTATCCATAGGTCAATGACTGAACCAGATGCTGTCACAACCAAACTGATGAGCCTGAACATTGTTGTTGATGCCATCGTTGTTGGAAAGGTGGACAACAACATGCTGCATGGAATCAGCAATGCAACAGGTACTGTATAATGTCTAAGAAGGACAAGTGTGTTTTGCGTCAGAAGTGATTATTACAGAATATTCTAATATTATTTATTTTATTTATTTAACCTTTATTTTCGACAGGGAGTCATGCTGAGACCAAGGTCTCTTTTACAGATGAGCCTTGTATACACATCAATACACTAAAAGCAAGTTTCAAAGTTTATTCGCCACACGCATAGGATACAACCGGTGTAAAACAGTACACCTTGAGAGCTCTTTCCCAACAATGCAGTGATAATAATAATATACTGTAGATAATAATAGAAAATAGAATAGAAACTTCCACACAAGAACTATGATGTGAGTTAGAAACACGAGAATGCAAGTATATACAGGTCCTTGCCAGTACTTTATTCAATGTGCAGGGGTACTGGAGTGGCTGCAAAACACAATCATAGAAAACAAACATATTCTTCAGTAGAAAGCTTCTATATCAGCCATTAGAATTTCCCTAGAGGCACCATTTCAGAGCTCTAGCTTGGCATAAATAATTAGATAAATTTTTATGTGATTTGGAGAATAACATATACTTAGTTTTACCTGCGTTAAGTACCAATTTCAGTTCAACATCTGCAATGCAATGAAGGCAGATTGAAGCTCCGAAAGAGCCTGGTGTCGTCTGCATACAGATGTATGAAAACATGTTTTGCAGATAGACCTACTTTGCTTATATAAACAGGAAAAAGAACAGGAAAAAAATCGATCCCTGTGTCATATTACTGTATATCACAGTATACAGTGTATTCGGAAAGTATTCAGACCCCTTGACTTTTTCCACATTTTGTTATTCTAAAATGTATTAAATAGTTTTTTTCCCCCCTCATCAATCTACACACAATATGCCATAATCAAAAAGCAAAACAAGTTGTTGCACATTTATACAAAAAACCCTGGATAAGTATATACATAAGTATTAAGACCCTTTACTCAGTACTTTGTTGAAGCACCTTTGGCAGCGATTACAGCCTTGAGTCTTCTTGGGTATGACGCTACAAGTTTGGCACACCTGTATTTGGGGAGTTTCTCCCATTCTTCTCTGCAGATCCTCTCAAGCTCCGTCAAGTTGAATGGGGAGCGTCGCTGCACAGCATTTTCAGGTCTCTCCAGAGATGTTCAATCGGGTTCAATTTCGGGCTCTAGCTGGGCCACTCAAAGACATTCAGAGACGTGTCCCGAAGCCACTCCTGCGTTGTCTTGGTTGTGTGCTTAGGGTAGTTGTCCTGTTGGAAGGTGAAACTTCGCCCCAGTCTGAGGTCCTGAGCGCTCTGGAGCAGATTTTCATCAAGAATCTCTCTGTACTTTGCTCCGTTCATCATTTCCTCAATCCTGACTAGTCTCCCAGTCCCTTCCGCTGAAAAACATCCCCACAGCATGATGCTGCCACCACCATACTTCACCGTAGGGATGGTATTGGCCAGGTGATGAGCGCTGCCTGGTTTCCTCCAGATATGACTCTTGGCATTCAGGCCAAAGAGTTCAATATTGGTTTCATCAGCCCAGAGAATCTTGTTTCTCATAGTCTGAGTCCTTCAGGTGCCTTTTGGCAAACTCCAAGCGGGCTGTCACTCTACTATAAAGGCCTGATTGGTGGAGTGCTGCAGAGATGGTGGTCCTTCTGGAAGGTTCTCCCATCTCCACAGAGGAACTCTGGAGCTCTGTCAGAGTGACCATCGGGTTCTTGGTCACCTCCCTGACCAAGGCCCTTCTCCCCCGATTGCTCAGTTTGGCTGGCCGGACAGCTCTAGGAAGAGTCTTTTTGATTCTAAACTTCTTCCTTTTAAGAATGATGGAGGCCACTATGTTCTTGGGGACCTTCAATGCTGCAGACAAGTTTTGGTACCCTTCCCGCGATTTGTGCCTTGACAAAATCCTGACTCGGAGCTCTACGGACAATTCCTTCAACTTCATGGCTTGTTTTTTGCTCTGACATGCACTGTCAACTGTGGGACCTTATATAGACAGGTGTGTGCCTTTCCAAATCATCATGTCCAATCAATTGAATTTACCACAGGTAAACATCTCAAGGATGATCAATGGAAACAGGATGCAACTGAGCTCAATTTCGAGTCTCAGAGCAAAGGCTTTGAATACTTATGTAAAGGTATCTGTTTTTATATTTAATACATTTGCAAAAATGTCAATCTGTTTTTGCTTTGTCATTATGGGGTATTGTATGAAGATTGATGAGGGGAAACAATTATTTGATCCATTTTAGAATAAAACTGTAACGTAACAAAATATGGAAAAAGTCAAGGGGTCTGAATACTTTCCGAATGCACTGTATAACACTGCAACTCTTTCTCTTCAGCCTGCTCAAAAGCCAGCACCACATTTCAAAGCTGTTTGCAGCTATTTTTCTTCTTCATTTATTTTTCCCTGCCAGGGGCCAAAACAACACATTTCTCTTGCAAAATGCATCAACACCATCACATCTTAAAGTTACTGTCACAAAATAAATCACTTTATCAAAACAGTAACAATTGTCACCTAATGAGAATATTTATTTAGCCAAATCAAAAAACTAGATAGCTGCATCAAAACCATTTGTCATCAAATGACCATTTATTACATAATGGTTTAATAAATACTAACTGGAGACATCAATAGACCATATGTTTTCTATGAAAAAGTTGGTAATACAGTTCTTCTACAATGATTTCTTTGGAACGACAAGACAGAACTCTGTTGCCTTTTGCAAAACAGCGTTTTTAAAAAATATAGTTGCCTTCTCAAAACAAATACATTCATCAAAACTATATTATACCATCAGAATTGCAAATACATTAATCAAAAGAACACGACTAAGCTGACAAAACAAAAAGTTAGTTTGTCTTTTTAATATCCCAGGTGATCAATATATAGTTGTTGCAGTTACTAAATCATGATGATCAAAACTTGATATACAACTATCAAAAGGTGCAGAATTATGGGTAATTACTCTTCTTTTATGCATATTTCACCAAACAATTTCATACACGTGAAAAATCTAATATTATTCCTGATAAAAATTACAATAAAAAGATAAACACATTGTGTGCAGGATTCATTCACTGGTATCATCACAATCCAATTCCATGTATTCAATACATAGACTAGTTTGCTCATCGTTTTGTAGACTTTCCAGTGGTGCACATAAACACACCCCACAATAGAAATAAGGAAACTGATATGAATGTATAGACCTCAATTCACAACAAAGCAAAGCTCTGTAATGTTGGGGATGATGATTTAGGAGTAACCTATTTCTTTAACTGCATTGTTGGTTACGGGCTTGTAAGTAAGCATTTCACGGTAAGGTCTGTTGTATTCTGCCCATGTGACAAATAAAGTTTGATTTGATTTTGATCTCTGCATGTCTGCAATGTTAGAGATAATCATAGAAATTAGACAGTTCCCGTGCCTAGCTCTTTCCCTATATTCTACCTGTTTATGGCCTACTTAAAGTAATATACAATATTCTGCAGTAGTATTTGTAGCTCCCTCCAGTAACCACGAGCACAACTGTTCCTTGATCTTAACTGGTGGTTTATTCTGTAGTTTTAGTCAGAATTATCACCTTCCGTGCGAACTCATTGGCTGCTTATTCCTGGCATGAATTCACGCTTCATCCTTAATTATTATAACGTTACCATCGTAACATACACGCTTCAACCTTTACGAACTACACCCGAAGACATTAAAAAACCTAGCTAACACATCGTGGGATTGCCTTCACTCCAAAATTGTGTTGCTATGATAATAATCCCCGTTACAACAGTTCTTAGCCACGTAGTTCCGCTTGTTTTATCATTTCCCCGCATAGCGAACACGTAAACAATTCAAACAAAAAACAACGACATAGACTGACAGGTTATTTGTCAGTTACAGTATTTACTGATTGCCGGAAACAGTGAACCCATTTGCAACCTTTTCACTTCTGATGAAAACAAAATGTTGGTATTCTGTGAACAAAACACTTTACAGTGAATTTTGTATTCATTGATGACATTTGTATTTAAAGTTTTGCTAAAGGTGGTCTATGATATGCAAGTCAGGTACAAAGGAAAGAACATTATCAGAAGTTCTGTAAAAGTATTTGATCATTGCTGTTCTGCTATAAAAAAAGTTTCAAACAGATCCCCTTTTCTAGAAATTAACTGTACTCTTGTTGGCTGAAGTAGCCTCAAATACTAAAGCAGGAAGAATAACAATATAAAAAAAATAATTAAACTACCTTTGATACCGTTGCAATTGAGGTGTTCCGTGCTGTATATTATAATGCTGTAAATGTGACAAAATACAGTAAACATAAATTAAATACAGTAATATTGAAAGTAGGTCTAATTCCAAAAATGAAATAGTGAAGAAACGTTCAAAGTGCAAATGTGACTGAAGTTCTGTAAACAAAATTGTATGAAAGAAGTGACTGACATGACTTTTCAATTTAATTTGTGTTGATTTAGCTGGCAATTTAAAACATATAAATATGATTTACTGTATAAAACATGGAAAACAAAACAACCTACTTACGACCTATTCGATATGTATTTATGGACATGTTATGAGGTTTATAGTTATGCAAAGAGAGTTTACATGTTGATGGTAAAGACATTCCATCATGGGAGTAATTCTTATTAACTGTGAAAAAAGTATTTTGTTTTGTTTGACATGGTTTACACAATAGATTTGTGTCTTGTGTAAAGAGTTGTGTCTTGTGTTTTTGTAAAAGGTGTTTTGTGATAGTTGTCTACTGTTTTGCAAAAAAGTGTTTAGCATTTGCATTTAGTGTGAAAACAATGAGAAATGACTAACAGTTGTGCAAAAAAAGTTACTGTTTTGGCCTTGTGGATCCCAGTTTCGCTCATGTGAATCCCTGTTTCATTCACAGTGTTCAAGCAATCTAGAAAAACTGTAAGAGGACACAGCAGACTAGTCTACTAAAATGTGATGTGTTTTTTGAGACACTACATAACAACGTCCCATATATTTGCATCAAGTAATAACAATGAAGCAACTGAATCCACTTCCTCAATGTCTTCCTGTAGGAGGGTGTTGTTTTAAACCAGAGACGAGTAAAGCTGGTCTGAAGCTCTTTGAAATGGAAACCGTTCTGTCTTTGGAGATGAGGAAGCTGAAGAAGAAATTGGACCCATCCTACATTAAGAGCGAGGTACGATCTATTAAATGAAATCTATTCAAAAAGTATATAAATGTTTCCATTTATTTTATATGAATTAAGTGAACCATATTTCGTTTGGATGTTAAAGTAACTGTCCAGTGAATCTAATTTTTAAAGGTGCAATGTGCAGAAATCGCTCTGCCATTTCCTGGTTGCTAAAATTCGAATAGTTTGCCTAATTTCAGTTTGTGACAAAACAAGCAGTCATTGTGTAAGGAATCATTGTACCATCTAAACCGCTGTGAAATATACACTGCTCAAAAAAATAAAGGGAACACTTAAACAACACAATGTAACTCCAAGTCAATCACACTTCTGTGAAATCAAACTGTCCACTTAGGAAGCAACACTGATTGACAATAAATTTCACATGCTGTTGTGCAAATGGAATAGACAAAAGGTGGAAATTATAGGCAATTAGCAAGACACCCCCAAAAAAGGAGTGATTCTGCAGGTGGTGACCACAACCAACTTCTCAGTTCCTATGATGAGAAGTGGTCTGTGGTCACCACCTGCAGAATCACTCCTTTTTTGGGGGTGTCTTGCTAATTGCCTATAATTTCCACCTTTTGTCTATTCCATTTGCACAACAGCATGTGAAATTTATTGTCAATCAGTGTTGCTTCCTAAGTGGACAGTTTGATTTCATAGAAGTGTGATTGACTTGGAGTTACATTGTGTTGTTTAAGTGTTCCCTTTATTTTTTTGAGCAGTGTATTTTCCATAACCAGAAATATTGTATTTTCAGCTGTTTGAAGCTTGTGTACAAAACCACAAGTAAACGATACAAAAAGGAAACTTAAGAACGTGAAGCATAGCACACATGGAACAAACCTTCCACTTCTTAGACTTGCTTTCAATAGAATGACAGATATATATCTCACATTTATATGTGAATTTGGTCGGGTTGCCCAAAAAGTGACATATTGCAGGTTTAAAAGCACATATTCTGTTTGCTCATACCCAAATAATGTTGTTGTCCTTTACTTGTAGTTATGGCCAAAGCATAAATGAGAGAAAATCCACTCAGTGAAACCCAATCTCAATTGTTTTGTTTACAAACGGTTTCCAAAAATGCTTGAAATTTGCCTGGAGAATGACATCATCCTCCTTGGCCGGGACAGGCCCGTCTGTGATTGGTCCAGCAGCATTTTAATTTTTTTTTTAATTCATTCTCCAGTGGGGAGAAGGAGACTAACATGCTACCCAAACCGCAGGCGTGCGTCCGCGTGCACCATTACGCGCAACTTGATGTTTCAAGTTTCCACAGATGTCTCAAGTTTTGAGGGAGCGTACAATTGGTATGCTGACTGCAGGAATGTCCACCAGACTGTTGACAGAGAATTTAACGTTCATTTCTCTACCTTAAGCCGCCTCCAACGTCATTTTAGAGAGTTTGGCAGTACATCCAATCGGCCTCACAACCGCAGACCACGTGTAACCACGCCAGCCCAGGACCTCCAGATCCGGCTACTTCACCTGCAGGATTGTCTGAGGGGGCTCTGAGGACTATTTCTGTCTGTAATAAAGACCCTTTATGGGGGAAAACTCATTCTGATTCGCTGGGCCTGGCTCCCAAGTGGGTGGGCCTTTGCGCTCCCATGGCTACGCCCTTGCCTAGTAATGTGAAATCCATAGAATAGGGCCTAATGAATTTATAAAAAATTTGCTGATTTCTTATATGAACAGTATCTTAGTAAAATCTTTGAAATTGTTCCATGATGCGTTTATATTGTTGTTCAGTATCATTTGAAAATCTAAGTGAATCTCATTGGCTGAGCTGGCAAACTTTTTTTTTTTTTTTTTTTACCGATTTACACTCAAACCACTGTTGTTTCCACTCAGGCTAAGCAGGAGCACAGAAAAATACTGCTTTTAAACGCCATAATTATACTTTTTTGGAAAGACATCTATTAAATTATATATTGTAATTCATTTTAGGTTAATATTTCATAGAAATCTGGAACACTGGACAGATACTTTAATAAAGTTTTTATTTTATTTAAATATGGAAGTTAATACCATTGATATAAAACATATTGTACTGAACAATGCTCATTTGTCTGTACAGAGCATTCTAGTTGCTCTCTTCGCCAACCAAGGTTATGACGAGAAGCCAGAGGTTGCTCTGCCAAGTCAACTAAACGATAAAGTGACCTTAACAGAGAAGTAAGTGCTGTTCCTATACCAGAATTTCAAGAAGCATATATGTAACTTGGCAATTGAGGTAAACTACCGTATTGTTCTAACAAAACAAATATCTCACATAATAGCTCATTGAAAAAGAACATAAAGAAATCCAAGAGCAGCTGCTTTTTGGAGAAGGACAAACGCATTCTAAAAGAGCTGAAGAGCCTGCACTGTGACCCACATCCATTCTGCACTGTTTTGCCGTCAGAGTCAGACTTTAGTAAGTAAACTTCTATTGATCTGGTAACACTTCAATCAATGGGAAATACTATTTTACTCTTAGGTAAAGTATTTATTTTTAGGACAATCTCGGTAGAAATGGTACAAATAGAGGTTCAAGACCCTCAAAAGACATCACAGTAAAATAGGATGTATTGCAAAACGAAATAGTAAAATGGTAGTGTACTGGGAAAAATGGGTTAGTCTGTGGATATCTGAGGGTTAGAATTATGATTTAGTGTACTGTATATGTGAGCGAAAATAGCTGTAAGTAGCAGTAGAAGACATATTGTTGTCCGTTAGTTTACTCCAATGGGGACGGGTTGGTAGGGTTAAAAATAAAAAATAATAGGGCGATTAGAAATGATGCAAAGTTTAGTTTGATAAAACCTAAAATCTATCTCCAATACTGAAGCTGATCTTTTAAGTTGTCTTTTAAAACACACACTGAGTGTACAAAACATTAAGGACACTTGCTCTTTTCTTAGACTGAACAGGTGAAAGCTAGGATCCCTTATTGATGTCACTTGTTAAATCCGCTGCAAATCAGTGTACATGAAGGGGTGGAGACAGGTTAATGAAGGATTTTAAAGCCTTGAGACAATTGAGACATGGATTGTGTATGTGTGCCATTCAGAGGGTGAATGGGCAAAACAAAAGAATGCCTTTGAACGGGGTATGGTAGTAGGTGCCGGGTGCACCGATTTGTGTCAAGAACTGCAATGCTGACGGGTTTTTCACACTCATGAAAAACCGATCCAGCATTGGAGTCAACATGGCCCAGCATCCCTGGTGAACGCATTCGACACCTTGTAAAGTCCATGCCCTGACGAATTGAGGCTTTTCTAAGGACAAAAGGGGGGGGGCTGCAACTCAATATTAGGAAGGTGCCCTTAATGTTTCGAACATTTAGTTTAGATGTACTATGCCAGGCCTTGATAAGCACACCGGTGAGGGCAATCATGATGTCCGGTAATCAGTGAGAGAGAGGTGGCCAGGGAGCCTCGGACTGCCAGTCTTTTTTAGGTTACCTCTTTAGTTGTAGTTTTTTGGTATATACTGTATGTATTGGGGACACATGCATACATTAAATCAGGCCATTTAGCTAGGCCTAGGACCCATAGATGTAGCAAGTGTAGCGGAATCAGTAGGCTAGACAGTCGGTTTCATAACAGAAGGGACACATTCAACTTCTTATGGATCCAGGTAGAGTTAGTGATCGATCCACGAAGTAAACAGCAATATCTTCTGCAACAACTAAGAAGGTGAAGCGTGAGGCTAAATGTCTCTGTTGTTTTGGTATTGCAGCTATCATTTTGTCGCAACATGAGGCGCACACACGCCCATGTACTGATATGTTTACATGACTGTCAAATGGTAAAATCCCTGTTAACATGTTCCCACAAACAATTAACCATCCCATCCAGATGACCAGTTGTTATTTTAATAATTTAGTATAATATTGTCTAAAACATTTAACCCCTGTGATTCCATACCTATTCAGCGTTTTGGAAGATTCTCATGCAAGGCCCTCCTGATACACCTTACGAGAATGGAGCCTTTGAGCTGTACTGTCAGTTTGGGGCTGACTACCCCGTCAAACCTCCACTTGTGCGCTTTGTCACACCTGTATCCTTCTACACAATGAATACATGAAGAGAGTGTCTTTGTTATTTTGTGACTGCTTATAGCTGTTACAATATATTTATTATTATTGCATATAACTTCTAGATTATCAAATGTAGTGGAATTTATGTGAAACTCCTGAAAACAGCCTGAAAACATTTACAACACTTACCCTTGAGCAAAACTACAAATATTTACATGCAAGTGCAAGAGGATAAGTTGAGGCATGCGAAAGAGTGGTTAGGGTAAGGCTAAATTGAGGCATGGTAGCGAGTGATTAAAGTTAGAAAACACAAACACACCTGGATTAGAGTAAATTGTAATGTACCACAAATACAGTGCAATCGGAAAGGATTCAGATCCCTTGACTTTTTCCACATTTTGTTACGTTACAGCCTTATTCTAGAATGCTTTTTTCTCCTCATCAATCTACACACAATACCCCATAATGACAAAGCAAAAACAGGCAGTTTTTTTTACATTTTTGCAAATGTAATAAAATGTTTAAACTTAAATATCACATTTACATAAGTATATACGTTTTCAGACCCTTTACTCAGTACTTTGATGAAGCACATTTGGTAGCGATGACAGCCTCAAGTCTTCTTGGGTATGACGCTACAAGCTTGGCACACCTGTATTTGGGGAGTTTTTCCCATTCTTCTCTGCAGATCATCTCAAGCTCTGTCAGGTTGGATGGGGAGCGTCACTGCACAGCTATTTTCAGGTCTCTCCAGAGATGTTTGATCGGGTTCAAAACCGGGCTCTGGCTGGGCCATTCAAGGACATTGAGACTTTTTCCAAATCCGCCCCTGCGTTGTCTTGGCTGTGTGCTTAGGGCCACCCCAGTCGGAGGTCCAGAGCGCTCTGGAACAGGTTTTCATCAAGGATCTCTCTGTACTTTGCTCCGTTCATCTTTCCCTCGATCCTGACTAGTCTCCCAATCTCTGCCGCTGAAAAACACCCCTACAGCATGATGTTGCCACCGCCATGCTTCACCGTAGGGATGATATTGGCCAGGTTTCCTCCAGACGTGACGCTTGGCATTCAGGCCAAAGAGTTCAATCCTGGTTTCATCAGACCAGAAAATCTTGTTTCTCATAGTCTGAGAGTCCTTCAGGTGCCTTTTGGCAAACTCCAAGTGGGCTGTCATGTGCCTTTTACTGAGGGTGGCTTCCATCTGGCAACTCTACCACAAAGGCCTGATTGTTGGAGTGTTGCAGAGATGGTTGTCCTTCTGGAAGGTTTTCCCATCTCCACAGAGGAACTCTGGAGCTCTTTCAGAGTGACCATCGGGTTCTTGGCCACCTCACTGACCAAGGCCCTTCTCCCCCGATTGCTCAGTGTGGCTGGGCGGACAGCTCTAGGAAGAGTCTTGGTGGTTCCAAACTTCTTCCATTTGAGAATGATGGAGGCCACTGTATTCTTGGGGACCTTCAACAATGCAGAAATATTTTGCTGCCCTTCCTCAGATCTGTGCCTCGACACAATCCTGTCTCGGAGCTCTACGGACAATTCCTTTGACCTCATGGCTTGTTTTTTGCTCTGACATGCACTGACAACTGTGGGACCTTATATAGACAGGTGTGTGCCTTTCCAAATCATGTCCAATCAATTGAATTTACCACAGGTGGACTCCAATCAAGTTGTAGAAACATCTCAAGGATGATCAATGGAAACAGGATGCAACTGAGCTCAATTTCGAGTCTCATAGCAAAGGCTTTGAATACTTATGTAAAGGTATCTGTTTTTATATTTTATACAATTTAAAACCTGTTTTCGCTTTGTCATTATGGGGTATTGTGTGTAGATTGAGGACATTTTTTATTTCATCAATTATAATAACGCTGTAACGTAATAAAATGTGGAAAAAGTCAAGGGGTCTGAATACTTTCCGAATGCACTGTATATCACTATTTTTAAGTTCCTGGTGTGAATTCAGGCTGAAATATCCAGTTTTTTTATGCTTTCATATTAAATGTTATGTAAAATCCTAAATGTAGACAAAGGTGTACCACTGTAACATAAACAGTGTGGGTCGTATCTGTCACAACATATTTGACCGCAGCTACAACGCTCACATAACCATGAGAGAGATCTTGGATGCTGTATATGGACTGCTCATTGTCCCTGAACCTGATGATCCACTGGACAGGTTGGCTTGCAACAATTCGTTTTTATACTGTTTACAAGAGTAGTTCTAACTTTTTTGATGTGATTTTCAAGTCCATTTGAGTTTCCAAATGGTATACTGTATATACACTCCCCTTAATTTGGCTCTGTACTTCAGCATTTTGGATCTGAGATCAAATGTTTCATATGAGACGACAGTACAGTACAGAATGTCCCTTTTTATTTAAGGGTATATTCATACATATCTGTTTTACCGTTTAGAAATGAAAGCATGAATGAATCGTGAATAATGAGAAAGTTACAGATGCAGAAATATCAAATCAAATGTTATTGGTCACTTGCGCCGAATGCAACAGGTGTAGACCTTACAGTGAAATTCTTACTTACGAGCCCCTAACCAACAATGCAGTTTAAAAATGTTTTAAAAAAAAAGTTTAATAGAAATTAAAATGTAAAAAAATACAGATAAGAATAAGAAATAAAAGTAACAAGTAATTAAAGAGCAGCAGTAAAATAATAGCGAGACTATATACAGGGAGGTACTGGTACAGTCAATGTGCGGTGGCACTGGTTAGTTGAGGTAATATGTACATGTAGGTAGAGTTATTAAAGTGACTATGCATAGATGATAACAACAGAGAGTAGCAGTGGTGTAAAAGGGGGGCAAATGCAATTAGTCTGGGTAGCCATTTGATTAGGTGTTCAGGAGTCTTATGGGTTGGAGGTAGAAGCTGTTTAGAAGCCTCTTGGACCTAGACTTGGCGCTCCGATACCGCTTGCCGTGCGATAGCAGAGAGAACAGTCTATGACTAGGGTGGCTGGGGACAATTTTTAGGGCCTTCCTCTGACACCGCCTGGTATAGAGGTCCTTGATGGCAGGAAGCTTGGCCCCAGTGATGTACTGGGCCGTTCGCACTACCTCTTGTAGTGCCTTGCGGTCGGAGGCAGAGCAGTTGCTATACCAGGCAGTGATACAACCAGTCAGGATGCTCTTGATGGTGCAGCTGTGGAACCTTTTGAGGTTCTGAGGACCAATGCCAAATCTTTTTAATCTCCTGAGGGGGAATAGGTTTTGTCGTGCCCTCTTCACGACTGTCTTGGTGTGCTTGGACCATGTTAGTTTGTTGGTGATGTGGACACCAAGGAACCTGCCCTACTGCGGCCCCGTCGATGAGAATGGGGGCGTGCCCGGTAATCTTTTTCTTGTAGTCCACAATCATCTCCTTTGTCTTGATCACGTTGAGGGAGAGGTTGTTGTCCTGGCACCACACGGCCAGGTCTCTCCCTATAGGCTGTCTCGTCATTGTCGGTGATCAGGACTACCACTGTTGTGTCATCAGCAAACTTAATGATGGTGTTGGAGTCGTGCCTGGCCGTGCAGTTATGAGTGAACAGGGAGTACAGGAGGGGACTGAGCACGCACCCCTGAGGGGCCCCTGTGTTGAGGATCAGCGTGGTGGATGTGGTGTTACCTACACTTACCACCTGGGGGCGGCCGGTCAGGAAGTCCAGGATCCAGTTGCAGAGGGAGGTGTTTAGTCTCAGGGTCCTTAGCTTATTGATGAGCTTTGAGGGCACTATGATGTTGAACGCTGAGCTGTAGTCAATTAATAGCATTCTCACATAGGTGTTACTTTTGTCCAGGTGGGAAAGGGCAGTGTGGAGTGCAATAGAGATTGCATCATCTGTGGATCTGTTGGGGCGGTATGCAAATTGTAGTGGGTCTAGGGTTTCTGGGATAATGGTGTTGATGTGAGCCATGACCAGCCTTTCGAAGCACTTCATGGCTACAGACGTGAGTGCTACGGGTCGGTAGTCGTTTAGGCAGGTTACCTTAGTGTTCTTGGGCACAGGCACTATGGTGGTCTGCTTAAAACATGTTGGTATTACAGACTCGGCCAGGGAGAGGTTGAAAATGTCGGTGAAGACACTTGTCCGGTTGGTCAGCACATCCTGGTAATCCGTCTGGCCCTGCGGCCTTGTGAATGTTGACCTGTTTCAAGGTCTTACTCACATCGGCTGCAGAGAGCGTGATCACACAGTCTTCCAGAACAGCTGGTGCTCTCATGCATATTTCAGTGTTATTTGCCTCGAAGCGAGCATAGCAGTAGTTTAGCTCGTCTGGTAGGCTCGTGTCACTGGGCAGCTCTCGGCTGTGCTTCCCTTTGTAGTCTATAATGGTTTGCAAGCCCTGCCACATCTGACGAGCGTCAGAGCCGGTGTAGTACAATTCGATCTTAGTCCTGTATTGACACTTTGCCTGTTTGATGGTTCGTCGGAGGTCATAGCGGGATTTCTTATAAGCTTCCGGGTTAGAGTCCCACTCCTTGAAAGCGGCAACTCTAGCCTTTAGCTCAGTGCGGATGTTGCCTGTAATCCATGGCTTCTCGTTGGGGTATGTACGTACGGTCACTGTGGGGACGGCACAGTGGGACGTCAAATATCATACTCCCAAAATGTGCTAACTGCTAACCTGTCACCATTACCAATAACAGGGGAGGTTGGCATTTTGGGGGGGTATGATATTTATGCATCTGTAACTTTCTCAGTCATCATTATTCACGATTCATTAATGTAGAAGTGTTCAGAAACATACTGTATTCTATTCTTATTTACAATAAAAGTAACTCCAAAATGAGACAATACATTAATTACCATTCAGTTCCTATTGAGCACAGCATAATCTGAAAATAACAACCAAAACAAACTGCAAATGCGTCCAACAAGTTTGTAGTCACACCCACATGAAAAAATGCTATGGTCTAAATACTGTAGTATTGCAATATTTATATGCTATAGTATTTATTCACTGTAGTGTTTTTGCGGACATGACTGTATTAGACAGACTATAGTATTCTCTGTAGTGTTTTTCCGCAGACATGACAGACTTTACTGTAGTTTTCACCATATTGTTTTGCGGACATTACTGTAGTATTTACTGTAGTGTTTTTGCGAACATGACTAGTATGTTGTAGTAACACCTGCTGACTAGGGTTAGCTAAAATGACGACTACGCCAGTTACTGTTTAATGAGCGGAACACCTCAACCAGGACATAAGACACAGGCCACCTATTGTGTTGGTCAACAGTTCTGAGCGATGCAACGGGCCAGACAACACCTTAGCAAAAACATACACGTTTTATTACAATTATAACATCTAAACGTTAGAGGTTCTAGGCCCATTAAAGGGAAACAGTACAGAGGCAGATATAAAGAACAAGCAAAGTTTATTAAAGCTTAGAGGATTAGGTTTGCTTGTTTGACGCAGATAAATAACACGAGTACACCAAAATTACTTCTTAGATCTGTTACTTCCACTAGATAGCTGACAAAGTTCACAAGATGGCCAAAAACAGTGACAAGCAATACTCTACTTATGATGGTAGAAAATAAACAACAGTTAACCACTGCAATTACATAAACAATAGATATTTTAGAAATACAAATAACTTTACTTATTGGAGGGCGCTGCCAATAAACTGCCTGGACCTCAAACCAGCAAAGCCACTTCAAACATACCAACTGAAAACAAAATGACATTATTGCAGTGACTTTACTTAATGGACATCTTGAATATTGTCACATATGAATAAACTCAACACATACCATTTCAAACATTCGACCACACACCAAACATTTCTTCAAGACAGCATGGTCACAAAATGTTTGCTCACAGAATTAAACCAACAGAAACAACACCCTACAACGTATACACACAAAGGACCTTCTAGGTACAAAGCTCTCACCTGAACATGACCAAGTGATGCTTTTATACATTTCCTGCATGTCCTCCTTTATTAAGACTGCCCCAGGAAACACTGACCAAAACACAGACCAAATATTTGTTCATAGCCTGTCACACAATATTCTTCAGTTAGAAGATCATCTGAGTAGAGCAAGCCACTATTTGGTAATGTATTATTGATTTATTCTGATAAAGCCTAAAGGAACTGCCAGTTGTTTTTTAAAATCTTTTTACAGAATTACCTGCTCGTAGCCTCTTTTAGAATCCAAGAGTGAAACTTACACACTTGTCTAGGCTCAGCATCCCTGAACAAATACGAAACTTTTGACAACTTTTTATACACTATAAGTGAATTTGTCCAAATACTTATGACACCTTCAAATGGGGTGACTAGATACATAAAGTGCATTCATTTCAAAATGGTAAAACAGTATAAAACAAATTAAACATTTGATCTCAAATCTAAAATGCTGGAGTATAGAGCCAAATGAAAAGTTTTAGCTTCACTGTCCAAATAAATACGGAGGGGAGTGTATTATATTGAATATGTTGAATTCATGCCTACATTAAAATTATTTGAATAAAAATGTATTTTAAAAGTATTCTGGCAGAGGAATACCTGACCAGCAGAGAAAAGTATGAAGAAGAGGCCAAGAAGAACACAGAGGAAGTTGCAGGCCAATCAATGGATGACATGGAGAAGGTGAATGCACTTATTTATTTGTATTTAAAGGACTGGGGCAGTCCCACTCCTTGTTGGTGTATATTGAGCAGATAGGACAGTGGAGAGAAGACAGTATATGAAGGAGAGAGGTGTGAGTCAGAAGGGCAATGGATCAGTTTTGAACCCATGGCGACTCTGGTATACTGTATGTGTGTGTGCACAGGCCACAATTCACAGCTTTTTAAAAGCTATATATTTTTTCATATGATATGCTCTGTTTATTATGAACCACATTAAGAACCACATCATTGAGACTACATTTCTGGTGAAGAAAACAAAAATACTCAAGAATGTGCTAGGGGTGGAAGTGGCCAGTGTGGTATTTCATTGACACATTGGTGCATATGGACTTAAATTATAAAAGTATAATACATTTGATGAGTGGTTGTGAATTAAATGGCAGTGTTTTATTTAATTTTGATCTGCATTTCTCAAATCAGTTGTCAATTAATCAATTCATTATTCTATGTAATTGCTTTCATTTAATGATCATTTTTGTAACCATCCCTCATATGGAATTTACTTGGTGCAGGTTTGTCGTGTTCTATATTTGTCCATTCAGGTTTAGATAATAATTTCTTTCTTAATTTACAGAAATTGGTGGGTGAAGAGTTGACTGAGAAGTTTATTCCTCAACATCTGATTTGTCCACTAACCAAAAAGATGTTTGTTGATCCAGTGATAACCAAATATAGAACAATCTATGAGCGAAAAGCGATTGATAATCATATAAAAACGTAAGTTTGTTACAGCTGGATTATGAATATAGATTTTGATTATGAATTAGATATGAATCTTGAAGCAGTTTCCTTATTATCTGTCTGGTCAGTCAGGGTGTTATGATACACTATCCCACGTCATAATGATTGACTTGACCATACTCAAAGGGTTATTCTGTGTCTTAGATCATTTTGCCATACGCACAAAAATATAATTTCTCTCAGATTTTGTGCAGAAATTTGTTTTCATCAATGTTAGTGAGCATTTCTCATTTGCTAAGACAATCCATCCACCTGATAGGTGTGGCATATCAAGAAGCCGATTTAAACAGAATGGTTATTACACAGGTGCACCTTGTGCTGGGGACAATAAAAGGCCACTCTAAAATGTGCAGTTTTGTCACACAACACAATGCCACAGATGACTCAAGTTTTGAGGGAGCGTGCAATTGGCATGCTGACTGCAAGAATGTCCACCAGAGCTGTTGCCAGAGAAGTGAATGTTAATTTCTCTGCCATAAGCCGCCTCCAATGTTGTTTTAGATAATTTGGCAGTATGTCCAATCGGCCTCACAACCACAGACCACATGTATGGCGTTGTGTGGGCTGCTGATGTTAAAGTTGTGACATAGTATCCCATGGTGGGGTTATGGTATAGGCAAGCATAAGCTACATAAGGACAACGAACACAATTGCATTTTATCAATGGCAATTCGAATGCACAGAGACAATGTGACGAGATCCTGAGGCCCATTGTTGTGCCATTCAACCAATGCCATCACCTCATGTTTCAGTATGATAATGGACAGCCCAATGTCGCAAGGATCTGTACATAATTCCTGGAAGCTGAAAATGTCCAAGTTGTTCCATGGCCTGCATACTCACCAGACATGTCACCCATTGAGCATGTTTGGGATGCTCTGGATCAACGTGTATGACAGCGTGTTCCCTGTTGACGCCAATATCCAGCAACTTCGCACAATCATTGAAGAGGAGTGGGACAACATTCCACTGGCCACAGCCTGATCAACTCTATGCGAAGGAGATGTGTCATGCTTATATTTTTGTTCAGCATTGCATCATCAGTAATTCTCCAAACTTAAGTTTGAATTAAAATGATCCACTCTTTTCCCCTTTTACAGGTACAGGATTGCGACTGATCCAAAAACAAAAAAAATCCTTAGAAGAACTGACTACAAGCCATACCCAGACATGAAAAGAATGGTAAAGGACTATCGCGAACTGCAAATTCAGGAAAATAGTGATTAAAACACAATATGATAGCCAAAACGTGTGTCCAAATAATGTTAATGATGGTGATGGAAGTGGTACCCATTGGGTTATTGAAGTATGATAAAATGTAGATGTTATTCATTGATTTCTGTACTGACATTTTCTAGAGGGGTTTTATTTTCTGAGGGGTATCTACACACTTTGTGTAGCTAAGATGTATATCAGTGGTCATTTCCTGTTAAACTCTGTTATCAATCAGTATCATTTTTTTATGTACTTTTTTTTGTCTATCTTGATAGAGTGATGTGGGTTACTTTTATATGCTGTTAAGGAAATTCAATGATGTGTGAGATTAGTCGAAGGCCCACAATGATGGTGGTGTTTTTTTTCAGTAGTTTACTCTAATGAAACTTAACACAATGATTTAAATAATTATTTGATATAAATTAACACAAGATAAGAATTTATATTGTTTATTATCCTATTATTGAAGTATTTCTGATTGTTCAGTTATCAAATATTCACAATATGCCCTGTCAGTTGAAGTTGTATGTCAACCTTGCCACAGTACCTTGACTAAGACTGACACAGTTGTTGGTTTAGTGCAGCGGCTCTCAACCTTTTTTGGTTACTGAACCCCAATCACATTTTGCTCTGCCAAGTGCAGTGCTCTGCCAAAGTACCCCCCCCCCCCCCCCCAGATGCTTTTATGTCTTTTTTTAATGTTCTGCCGCTTGGTGGCGCTGTGTGGCAACTATATCACTTCATGGCCATTTACCAGAGTTCTCTGTTAATATGTGAGACAATTAGTTGTGGAAAAAGTACCCAATTGTCATACTTGAGTAAAAGTATAGGTACCTTAATAGAAAGTTACTCAAGTAAAAGTCACCAATAAAATACTACTTGAGTAAAAGTCTAACCATATTTGGTTTTAATTATACTTAAATATCAAAAGTAAATGTAATTGCTAAAATACACTTAAGTATCAAAAGTAAAAGTATAAATCATTTAAAATTCCATATATTAAGCAAAGCAGTTGGCACCATTTTCTTGTTTTTAAAATGTACTGATAGCCAGGGGCACACTCCAACACTCAGACATTATTTACAAAAGATGCATTTGTGTTTAGTGAGTCCGCCAGACCATAGGCAGTAGGGATGACCACATGTTCTCTTGATAAGTGTGTGAATTTCACAATTTCCTGTCCTGCTAAGCATTCAAAATGTAAAGAGTACTTTGGGTTGTCAGGGAAAATGAATGGAGTAAAAAGTATAATATTTTCTTTAGGAATGTAGTGAAGTAAAAGTTGTCAAATATCAAAAAGTACAGATACCACAAAAAACTACTTAGTACTTTAAAGTATTTTTAGTACTTTACACCACTGGAGACAATCACTCCTTGTTGTGGAGAAGTGTAAAAAAAACTATAATGCAACTGAAGAGATCATTAAAGACATGACAAGTTCTTATCTTTTGTGTCTTAATGATGAGGCCCGTGCACATGCTCTCACAACAATTTTATGAGGTGTTGAAAAATGGTTCACACCAGGATGGGTTCATTTAGAATTCACAATGATGAAAGCTCTACTGGATGGAGACATTCAATGATATACTGTTAATGAAGACATTCAATGATATACTGTTAATGAAGATATTCAATGATATACTGTTAATGAAGACATTCAATTATATACTGCTAATGAAGACATGAAATGGTAAACTGTTAATGAAGATATTCAATGATATACTGTTAATGAAGACATGAAGTGATATACTGTTAATGAAGACATGAAATGATATACTGTTAATGAAGATATTAAATGATATACTGTTAATGAAGATATTCAATGATATACAGTTAATGAAGACATGAAGTGATATACTGTTAATGAAGACATGAAATTATATACTGTTAATGAAGATATTAAATGATATACTGTTAATGAAGATATTAAATGGTATACTGTTAATGAAGACATGAAATGATAAACTGTTAATGAAGATATTAAATGATATACTGTTAATGAAGATATTACATTATATACTGTTAATGAAGACATGAAATGATAAACTGTTAATGAAGATATTCAATGATATACTGTTAATGAAGACATGAAATGATATACTGTTAATGAAGATATTCAATGATATACAGTTAATGAAGACATGAAGTGATATACTGTTAATGAAGACATGAAATGATATACTGTTAATGAATATATTAAATTATATACTGTTAATGAAGATATTAAATGGTATACTGTTAATGAAGACATGAAGTGATATACTCTGAGTAAAGGTGATTTAGTGGGAGACCTTAAAGTGGGAGAAGGCTCTCTGAATGATCATAGAAAATCAGCACATTTTGGGGACAGTTCCTCCCCCTATCCAGATCTAACTGAATGTTTTATGTTTCTGGGGGGAAGACCAGTAGAACCTTGGCTATAGGTGAGAGGTCAAACACCAGGTGGTGCTTCTCTGGTAAAGACCAAGTATTTGATGTGTGGTGTATCAGTGTGTGTGTGGTCAGTAATGGAGAGACTGAATGACCGTTACAGTCTGGTGGTGGTCACGATTGATAACAGCTGCTGCTGTGGCTGTGCCACACAGAAACACAGTCTGAACGGCCACTATATACCTCTATACCCTATACTTAAATGCGGAAGACACATTTCAGTTGAATATATTGTTGGACAACTGACTAGGTATCCCCCTTTCCCCTTATACCCTAAACCCAGGGATTGATTTGGGTTCGTGTTTTTTGTGTGCCTATTATTTAGAGGTTTTCCTGTGATGATTCTATCAACATGGTTATATTAACCACTCAGTGTACACATGGCTACCCTGAAAGGAGGACAGTAGGTCTAACATACTAAACATACTAAACATAAACTAATTTAGCTAAGCACATATACTTGTATTACTAAAAAGGAACTCCTGCCCACTGGAACTGTGGTTTCTCCACTAAACTCGACTCAACACAGAGCCAATGTTACAGTCTGTCAGATCCTGATGACAGACGTCAATGAGCTTGGGATCAACTGAAATGAAGCTGTTGCATGGAGTACAGAGTCTGCAGGACCGTGTGAATGACTTCTCTTTCATCCACGGATCATTTTCATTCTCCATGCGTCATGGTTAGGTGCGCACACATCCAAACTGCTAGTTTTTCCATTGCTTTCAATTAACATAAAGTGTAAATCAACAGTCATTAAACTTGGGCAGTAACGATGAGGTCATGCATGTTCGCTAGTGAGCCCTAATTGTTTTGACCCGTCCTCGGCTCTGGGTTTTGTTCATGAGGGCATGCAATGGAAAAGGTTTAAAAACATTTTGCAATAAAAAACGAAAATGAAAGTTCTTTATTAGAAGAGTCCTGGTAGTATCTCCTTGTTTCATTCCATTTTCAGCCTAATGACCATGACCGTGATTATGAGTGGGAGGATCTTGGCAGCGAAGCAGTGGTGGTGGAGTAGCCCCTTGGCCTCCTGTCCTTAACCAATAGAAAGAGATAGAGGGGAGTGCTGGGTAATCTGTTGCCGTGTAAACACAGGCCCAGAAAAGGCAGTGGAATGTCTCTGTGGTGGGAGCTGGAGGAAGGTTCAGGGAGAGGCCAAGGCAGGTGGTATACATCAGCAACGAGCTGACGTCTCCCCACTAACTTATCCAAACAAGAGACAGGCGCTAGCGACGGTGGGGAAGGGAAAGAGGAGGAGCGGGGGATAGATAGACAAGGGCCAGGATCAGGGGGAGTCATTTTTCTTCCTGGCTCAGCTCTGCTTTGCTCTGGTCTGTCCTCTATCCCAGAGGGAAAAAACAAGCGTTAGTACATGAGACGGGACTGTTGCCATTTCTATAGCCCTTGATCCCGAGGCCTCCAGTCCTCCACTGATCTTGAGAACTCACGCAACAAATCACTGACGGGCAGATCAGAGCTGGTTTACATTGCAGGAGAACACTGAAGATACACATAGACCGAGGGAGAAGAACGTGCCATCCCCCACTGGGAACAGACGTCAGTTCAACATCTAGTTTTCATTTACACTTGGTTGAGTTGTCAACTAACTTGAATTCAATGTGAAATCAGCCAGAAATGTCACCCTGTCATTGGAATTCCGAAATTCCCTTATGTTGAGGACTTTTTGCTAATCCAATCAGTTGTCTGCGTTGATTCAACGTCATCACACTGAATTTCTGGGTTGAAATTATGTGGAAACAACGTTGACTCATCCAGTTTTTTCCCAGTGGGATGTCTGCTGATGTCTGTGTCTCATTTCGCCTTTACAGAGTCTGACCAATATTAATGTCCCACTGGGCACAAACTGGTTAAATTGACGTTGTTTCAACGTAATTTGTCAACGAATCTACGTGGGAAATACATTACATTTAAAAAAAATAATCAACTGTTGTTTTGAGGGTAAAAATTCAACCACAGGATTATGTACAGTATGTCATCATGGTAACCAATTTTCAACATAGACAAACCTTGTATATAATATGTTGAATTTGTACCTTTGAAACAAGGTCAGATCAATAAAACCATAGGCTGGGCAGCACCTCCTACTGGAGAGTTGATCTATCTACAGTTATCCCTTTGGTCTCCTATCCAGAGTTTTAACCAAGCCCAGCCCTGCTTAGCTATGATGTCACTGACTATTACCAATATGCTATCATGAGAATGATTGTTGAGAGATCGCCACTTAATAGATTCACTGTTGCTATCGAAGTCATTCAAAAGGGTAGGTTCAATAGAGCAAATGAAATGTAACCATACGTTATCAATCATGTATCATTACATTTAAGTCATTTAGCAGACGCTCTTATCCAGAGCGACTTACAAATTGGAAAGTTCATACATATTCATCCTGGTCCCCCCGTGGGAATTGAACCCTGGTCCCCCCGTGGGAATTGAACCCACAACCCTGGCGTTGCAAGCGCCATGCTCTACCAACTGAGCCACACGGGACCATCAATGATGCTATTTTGGCCTATATAGCATTTGGCAAGTCATCAACAGCTATTGTTTAAATTCAGCCCAGGATTGAACTAAAAATAGACAATACATATAGGCCTAGAGTTTCAAGCCTTGGTTGATTTCAAATGGAATCTACAAGTTAATAAGAAATATGTTGGATTCACGTCTCTATCTTAACCAAAAACAAAGTCCTATTCTTTAACTTAGATTTTTGGTTGAAATCCAACATCAATTATTAATTTGTAGACAAACTGGAAATAAAGCCAGACTCAGTGACACAGATGGAACTATCCAAGCAGAAGATACATCTCCTTCAAATGGTGATATTTGGTTGCGTTGATAACCAAACACAATTCAATATTACTTTTGCAAAATGATCTGCACAGAATCTCCAACGGCATTGATCACTTGCGCCATGTACTTTAATGTAATCTCAACTAACTGCAATCCAAGTCATTTGGTTCTGCTATTAGATGAAGCACAGTGATAACACATTAAGTTGTATACATAAACAAAATATCTGACCTTTTATTCCCATTCTAACTTCGGTGTGCTTTCAACTGGTTAAAAGTGGAGTTAGAACACATTTAGGTGCAACTAAACCAAAAATCAGACTGCTTTTCCATTGGAATTTGAATGTCCTTTTAAATGGTTGAAATCGTAATGATAACCCATTGGGAATTCAGCAAACTTTTGTCTGTCTTTTTGAGTGGGTGAAAATAGGTTGGAATCTTATTGATCAATATCTACATACTAAATATGAGCTAATTTTCCACGCTGAAATGATGTGGTGTGCCCAGTGGTGTCTGCCGTGTAAACATAATGGAAGTTACTCTTTAAACATTATGGCCATTATAAATTCACCACAGCATCTAATTTATTTGTTTCATTTATTTGGGCATGAGACTAAACAGAAAAACACCATTCTCCATAGAGTCCTAAACAGTCAACTTACTTCTCTATAACTTGGATATTGATGGTGTCTCTTTTGAACTTGCAGTGGCTGGGAAATGATCCAAAACCTTACTTTGAGTAATTACCATAATTTGACCATAACTGGTCATTCATGACCAGCATTTGAGCAGAATTAGAGAGTAGGGTTTAGTAATGCCCTTACAATATCACTAAAATAACAGACAGGCCTTCTGGTGCGTAGCTTCACCTTACATGGAGGATGATGAAGGGCTCATTTTCATGGATGTCAACAATAATTAGGAACTGGCAAACATGACCTTCTATGGAGATATATTGACCTTCTACCTTCTGTGTCTATTGGCACACGATCACATGGTTGGATTGGATGGTATCCCTCTCTAAGCTAGAAGAAGACAGACCTGCTTTGTTCTTGTCTTGTTGGGGCAGACAATAAACACATTTATTTTATTGCTGAATAACATTTGCTTCTTAAATGTACAATAATTTAAAAAAAATATATATATATATATTAAATACATCTGTAGCAGCTGTTGTCTTATTTTGACATCTTGTCTTAGGAGAAAGTTGACACTATTTAAAATTATTATTTCGTTCTCGAAATGAACTCGGTATGGGAGGCAATTTCAAACTATCTACCATAATGAAACAATGTTTTTGCTTTGGAACCGGCCTTTTCTGCTCTAGCAATTTATGCTGCCCCATTTTAGACCTACTACATGTATTACCACTTATAATGTTAGTATGTCTTATGCTATTTAATTATATACCTGCCTGCTAGATACAGCACATCTAATTTATGCTTAGGCCAGCTAGATAACAGAAAAATAACACTCCTACTCCACAGCTCACTGGCAAGCAAATAATCCCAGACTTGACCCCTTGACTCTTTAGTAGATTCACAACCATGCCTGTACTCCCACGCAGTGTCCTCTCACATTCATATGACTGAAAACACTAGAGCAGGGCTCTCCAACCCTGTTCCTGGAAAGCTACCGTCCTGTAGGTTTTAACTCCAACCCTGTTCCTGGAGAGCTACCGTCCTGTAGGTTATAACTCCAACCCTGTTCCTGGAGATCTACCCTCCTGTAGGTTTTAACTCCAACCCTGTTCCTGGAGATCTACCCTCCTGTAGGTTTTAACTCCAACCGTGTTCCTGGAGAGCTACCCTCCTGTAGGTTTTAACTCCAACCCTGTTCCTGGAGTGCTACCCTCCTGTAGGTTTTAACTCCAACCCTGTTCCTGTAGAGTTACCCTCCTGTAGGTTTTTACTCCAAACCCAATTATAACTAACCCAAATCAGATTATCAACCAGCTAATTATTAGATTCAGGTGTGCTAGATTAGGGTAAGAGTGAAAACCAACAGGAGGGTCCTCTCCAGGAACAGGGTTGGAGAGCCCTGTACTAGAAGCATGAGCACAGATATAATATTTTTTGCACAGGGATGGGCAACTCCAGTCCTCGGGGACCTGATTGGTGTCACACTTTTGCCCCAACCACAGCTAACACACCTGAGTCCAATAATAAACCTATCACAATCATCAGTTTAGAATGCAATTAGTATAATCAGCTGTGTTTTCTAGGGGTGGGGAAACGTGTGACACCACTCCAGCCCCCAATCCCAAGTAAAACACCAACGACCTCATCAAAAGGTTTGGATCTCTTCATGTAATGGCTAAGGTGTTAAACTGACAGCCACAGTGTCATAGGTTTTCCATTCGGGCTACCCCCAGAAATAGCTACACTATTATTGAGAAATTAAGTTAAGACAATTTCCCAAATACTTTCCCATACAGCAAGTGTTCCTTGCAACTCTCCATTACTCTTCCTCTCCACTACCCTTCCTCTCCAGTAGTGTTCCTCTCCACTACCCTTCCTCTCCACTAGTGTTCCTCCTCACTACCCTTCCTCTCCACTAGTGTTCCTCTCCACTACCCTTCTTCCCCACTAGTCTTCCTCTCCACTACCCTTCCTCTCCACTAGTGTTCCTCTCCACTACACTTCCTCTCCACTAGTGTTCCTCTCCACTAGTATTCCTCTCCACTAGTCTACCTCTCCACTAGTCTACCTCTCCACTCGTCTTGGCCTGTTTCACCTTGACCTGTGTAACTGCAGCTGTCCTCGTTGGCTCCCTGCCCACTGCTGTCAATGGGCCTTTTGTTCCATGATGATCATCACTTCTGTTTCATAAACACACAGCTCAACTACTGTGCTTCCACCATTTTCACATGCTTCTCCATTTGCTTTCATAGGCCCATTAGTTATGGTGACTACCTCACGCTACCTCACTGCTCCACTGTGATAAGGGGTGAGTGGTGATGTTTCTGGTGCAAAATGGCTGCCATGGCTTGGCTAAGGTGGGTGCTACACATTTATTCCCCCATACAATGTAAAAAGCTATACATTCAATTGTTTTAATAGTAATAATTATGAGAATGTTTGTTTTCATTAGTGCTGATAAAATTGGTAGTGCAGACTGTTTTTCTGTCAGGAGAGGTAGGCTTACCCATTTTGTTAGTTCCCTTTATGCTGCTGACCCTTTATTGAAAAGGAAGACTTTCTTTACTTCCATTTCCAATTGGAATGTTGAACTGTTGGTGTTAGCAATAGGAAACAGTTAAGCATCCAACCTCTTCAAGGCTAGGATCTCTAGAGTTACATTAATACTGTACACAGTATTGCAAGTGGGTGGATTATCTTGCTCCAGTTAACCAAACTATTGACTGATGTCTTTGAATATGCATAGGTTTCTGCTTTCCTGCACTCATGCACTATATGTGTGCTGGCACACACGTTAGCATGTACGGCATCCACGCACGTTAGCATGTACAGCATCCACGCACGTTAGCATGTACAGCATCCACGCACGTTAGCATGTACAGCATCCACGCACGTTAGCATGTACAGCACCCACGCACGTTAGCATGTACAGCATCCACGCACGTTAGCATGTACAGTATCCACACACGTTAGCATGTACGGCATCCACGCACGTTAGCATGTACAGCATCCACGCACGTTAGCATGTACAGCATCCACGCACGTTAGCATGTACAGTATCCACACGTTAACATGTACAGTATCCACACACGTTAGCATGTACGGCATCCACGCACGTTAGCATGTACGGCATCCACGCACGTTAGCATGTACGGCATCCACGCACGTTAGCATGTACAGTATCCACGCACGTTAGCATGTACGGCATCCACGCACGTTAGCATGTACGGCATCCACGCACGTTAGCATGTACAGCATCTACGCACGTTAGCATGTACGGCATGCACGCACGTTAGCATGTACGGCATGCACGCACGTTAGCATGTACGGCATCCACGCACGTTAGCATGTACAGTATCCACACACGTTAACATGTACAGTATCCACACATGTTAACATGTACAGTATCCACACACGTTAACATGTACAGTATCCACACACGTTAGCATGTACAGTATCCACACACGTTAACATGTACAGTATCCACACATGTTAACATGTACAGTATCCACACACGTTAACATGTACAGTATCCACACACGTTAGCATGTACAGTATCCACACGTTAACATGTACAGTATCCACGCACGTTAACATGTACAGTATCCACACGTTAACATGTACAGTATCCACACACGTTAACATGTACAGTATCCACACACGTTAGCATGTACAGTATCCACACGTTAACATGTACAGTATCCACACACGTTAACATGTACAGTATCCACACACGTTAGCATGTACAGTATCCACGCACGTTAACATGTACAGTATCCACACACGTTAACATGTACAGTATCCACACACGTTAACATGTACAGTATCCACGCACGTTAACATGTACAGTATCCACACACGTTAACATGTACAGTATCCACGCACGTTAGCATGTACAGTATCCACACACGTTAACATGTACAGTATCCACGCACGTTAGCATGTACAGCATCCACGCACGTTAACATGTACAGTATCCACACACGTTAACATGTACAGTATCCACACACGTTAGCATGTACAGTATCCACGCACGTTAACATGTACAGTATCCACACACGTTAGCATGTACAGTATCCACACACGTTAGCGTGTACAGTATCCACACACGTTAGCGTGTACAGTATCCACACACGTTAGCATGTACAGTATCCACACACGTTAACATGTACAGTATCCACACACGTTAACATGTACAGTATCCACGCACGTTAACATGTACAGTATCCACGCACGTTAACATGTACAGTATCCACGCACGTTAACATGTACAGTATCCACGCACGTTAACATGTACAGTATCCACACGTTAACATGTACAGCATCCACACACGTTAACATGTACAGTATCCACACACGTTAGCATGTACAGTATCCACACACGTTAACATGTACAGTATCCACACACGTTAGCATGTACAGTATCCACACGTTAACATGTACAGTATCCACACACGTTAACATGTACAGTATCCACACACGTTAGCATGTACAGTATCCACACACGTTAACATGTACAGTATCCACACACGTTAGCATGTACAGTATCCACACGTTAACATGTACAGTATCCACACACGTTAACATGTACAGTATCCACACACGTTAGCATGTACAGTATCCACACACGTTAGCATGTACAGTATCCACACACGTTAACATGTACAGTATCCACACACGTTAACATGTACAGTATCCACACACGTTAACATGTACAGTATCCACGCACGTTAACATGTACAGTATCCACGCACGTTAACATGTACAGTATCCACACGTTAACATGTACAGTATCCACACGTTAACATGTACAGTATCCACACACGTTAACATGTACAGTATCCACGCACGTTAACATGTACAGTATCCACACACGTTAACATGTACAGTATCCACACGTTAACATGTACAGTATCCACACACGTTAACATGTACAGTATCCACACGTTAACATGTACAGTATCCACACACGTTAACATGTACAGTATCCACACGTTAACATGTACAGTATCCACACACGTTAGCATGTACAGTATCCACACGTTAACATGTACAGTATCCACACACGTTAGCATGTACAGTATCCACACACGTTAGCATGTACAGTATCCACACACGTTAACATGTACAGTATCCACACACGTTAGCATGTACAGTATCCACACGTTAACATGTACAGTATCCACACGTTAACATGTACAGTATCCACACACGTTAACATGTACAGTATCCACGCACGTTAACATGTACAGTATCCACACGTTAACATGTACAGTATCCACACACGTTAGCATGTACAGTATCCACACACGTTAACATGTACAGTATCCACACACGTTAACATGTACAGTATCCACGCACGTTAACATGTACAGTATCCACGCACGTTAACATGTACAGTATCCACACACGTTAGCATGTACAGTATCCACGCACGTTAGCATGTACAGTATCCACACACGTTAGCATGTACAGTATCCACACACGTTAGCATGTACAGTATCCACACACGTTAGCATGTACAGTATCCACACACGTTAACATGTACACAGTATCCACACACGTTAGCTTCCCAGTGGTCTGGACAGGAAAAGTTCTTGACAGAGTCACACTACTACTTTGGACTTCACACACATCTATTGTCTGGACTAGCTCTTCAACCCCAACCCACCCCCATGCCAAATACAACCCCCCTGAAGTTCAAATCTGATACATATTTGATAAGCGACGGGGCACATTTCACAGCATGGGCCGTCTAAATTATGCAAACTCCAGCATCCTCTTATGGCCAGAAGTGGAGTTGTGCCTAGTTGTCAGAGGGAACGCACTATGACAGGCTCATGCGATGGGGAAGGTGGTGTATGAAATATTTATCCCGCTAAGTAAAGCCTCAGCTGGCGCTGGTGGAGTTGACTGGAGGCGTTGTGTAACGTGCGATGAGCCTGCCAACCCCATCGGGCGCCCCCGGGTAATGCACTTCACTTTGACTAAGTCTGGAATGTTCCTTTTTCTGTTCCCATTTCTCCCTCCCCATTACTGCTTCCCTTTAAAAACTCCACCTGCTCAAAACTCAACCTCCTCTACCCACTCCAAAACTTTAGATTAACTTGAGGGAAAGACCAGCAAAGCGATACAACACCAGGGTAAGAGTGTGGCTCTATCAATGCCAGGGTTGTGGGTTCAATCCCGCTGGGGCTATAATGCTCAAATGTATTATGCACTCTCTGTAGATATTTTGGGATAAAAGGGTAAAGGGTATAGGGTATAGGATAAATGGTCTGCTAAATGGCATTATATTGTGTATACTGTATATACAGTTGTCGGAAGTTTACATACACCTTAGCCAAATACATTTAAACTCAGTTTTTCACAATTCCTGACATTTAATCCAAGTAAACATTTCCTGTCTTAGGTCAGTTAGGATCACCACTTTATTTTAAGAATGTGAAATGTCAGAATAATAGTAGAGAGAATGATTTAATTCAGCTTTTATTTCTTTCATCACATTCCCAGTGTGTCAGAAGTTTACATACACTCAATTAGTATTTGGTAGCATTGCCTTTAAATTGTTTAACTTGGGTCAAACGTTTCGGGTAGCCTTCCACAAGCTTCCCACAATAAGTTGGGTGAATTTTGGCCCATTCCTCCTGATAAAGCTGGTGTAACTGAGTAAGGTTTGTAGGCCTCCTTGCTCGCACACGCTTTTTCAGTTCTGCCCAAATTTTCTATAGGCTTGAGGTCAGGACTTTGTGATGGCAACTTCAATACCTTGACTTTGTTGTCCTTAAACCATTTTGCCACAACTTTGGAAGTATGCTTGGCGTCATTGTCCATTTGGAAGACCCATTTAATACCAAGCTTTAACTTCTGACTGATGTAGGAGATGTTGCTTCAATATATCTACACAATTTTCCCTCCTCATGATGTTATCTATTTTGTGAAGTGCACCAGTCCCTCCTGCAGCAAAGCACCCACACAATATGATGCTGCCACCCCCGTGCTTCACGGTTGGGATGGTGTTCTTCGGCTTGCAAGCGCCCCCCTTTTTTCTCCAAACATAACGATGGTCATTATGGCCAAACAGTTCTATTTTTGTTTCATCAGACCAGATGACATTTCTCAAAAAAATAAAAACTTTGTCCCTATGTGCAGTTGCAAACCGTAGTCTGGCTTTTTTTATGGAGGTTTTGGAGTAGTGGCTTCTTCATTGCTGAGCGGCCTTTCAGGTTATGTCGATATAGGACTCGTTTTACTATGGATATAGATACTTTTGTACCTGTTTCCTACAGCATCTTCACAAGGTCCTTTGCTGTTGTTCTGGGATTGATTTGCACTTTTCGCACCAAAGTACGTTCATCTCTAGGAGACAGAACGCGTCTCCTTCCTGAGCGGTATGAAGACTGCGTGGTCCCATGGTGTTTATACTTGAGTACTATTGTTTGTACAGATGAACGTGGTACCTTCAGGCGTTTGGAAATTGCTCCCAAGGATGAACCAGACTTGTGGTCTACAATTTCTTTTCTGGGGTCTTGGCCGATTTCTTTTGATTTTCCCATGATGTCAAGCAAAGAGGCACTGAGTTTGACGGTAGGCCTTGAAATACATCCACAGGTACACCTCCAATTGATTCAAATGATGTAAATTAGCCTATCAGAAGCTTCTAAAGCCATGACATAAATTTCTGGAATTTTCCAAACTGTTTAAAGCAACAGTCAACTTAGTGTATGTAAACTTCTGAGCCACTGGAATTGTGATACAGTGAATTATAAGTGAAATAATCAGTCTGTAAACAATTGTTGGAAAAATGACTTGTGTCATGCACAAAGTAGATGTCCTAACCGACTTGCCAAAACTATGGTTTGTTAACAAGAAATTTGTGGAGTGGTTGAAAAACAAGTTTTAATGACTCCAACCTAAGTGTATGTAAACCTCCGACTTCAACTGTATTGTAGCGAATGGTGGGGCAGGAAACTCGGGTTGCTGGCATGAAACGCAACACACCCTACGCGTCGCTCAAATAGGGTTAACCCACTTGGTGGGAATTGTAATGTGGCTCAAGCAAGGATCACTTCTATATACACTACCCGTCAAAAGTTTTAGAACACCTACTCATTCAAGGTTTTTTCTTTATTTTTACTATTTTCTACATTTGTAACGGTGTTCCTCCTCCTCTTCATCCGAAGAGGAGGAGCATGGATTGAACCAAGGCGCAGCGTTGTGAAATGACATGATTTATTAAACAAGACGAAAAAAACGAACTACACTTGAATAATTAACAAAACAAATAAACGATGTAGAAAGACCTGGACGACGAACTTACATGAAACACGAAGAACGCAATAACAGGAAAACTGACTACACAAAAACCGAACGAACAAACATACCGAGAACAGTCCCGTGTGGCGTAACATACTGACACAGGAGACAACCACCCACAAACAAACAGTGTGAAAACACCTACCTTAATATGACTCTCAATCAGAGGAAATGAAAAACACCTGCCTCTAATTGAGAGCCATATCAGGTACCCATTAACCAACATAGAAACAGAAAACATAGACTGCCCACCCAAACTCACGTCCTGACCAACTAACACATACAAAAACTAACAGAAAACAGGTCAGGAACGTGACATAACCCCCCCCCTTAAGGTGCGAACTCCGGGCGCACCAGCACAAAGTTTAGGGGAGGGTCTGGGTGGGCATCTGACCACGGTGGTGGCTCAGGCTCTGGGCGAGGTCCCCATCCCACCATAGGCAATCCCAGCTTACGTCTCCCCCTTAGAATGACCACCCTCATTATACACCCACTTAGGTTAAGGGGCAACACCAAGATAAAGGACAGCTCCGGGACGAGGTAGCTCAGGACAGAGAGGTAGCTCAGGACAGAGGGATAGCTCAGGACAGAGGGATAGCTCAGGACAGAGGGATAGCTCAGGACAGAGGGATAGCTCAGGACAGAGGGATAGCTCAGGACAGAGGGATAGCTCAGGATAGAGCGGTAGCTCAGGATAGAGGGGCAACTCCGGACTGAAGGACAGCTCCGGACAGAGAGACAGCTCTGGACTGAGGGGCAGTTCTGGATAAATAGCCGCTCTGGGCTGAGGGGCAGCTCATGACTGGCTGACGGCTCTGGACGCTCATGGCTGGCTGACGGCTCTGGACGCTCATGGCTGGCTGACGGCTCTGGACGCTCATGGCTGGCTGACGGCTCTGGACGCTCATGGCTGGCGGCTCTGGCAGATCCTGACTGACGAATGGCTCTAGCGGCTCCTGACTGACTAACGGCTCGGGACAGACGGGCGGCTCTAATGGCTCGGGACAGACGGATGGCTCAGACGGCGCTGGGGAGACGGATGGCTCAGACGGCGCTGGGGAGACGGATGGCTCAGACGGCGCTGGGGAGACGGATGGCTCAGACGGCGCTGGGGAGACGGATGGCTCAGACGGCGCTGGGGAGACGGATGGCTCAGACGGCGCTGGGGAGACGGATGGCTCAGACGGCGCTGGGGAGACGGATGGCTCAGATGGCGCTGGGGAGACGGATGGCTCAGACTGATCCTGTCTGGCGGAAGGCTCTAGCGGCTCCTGTCTGGCGGAAGGCTCTAGCGGCTCCTGTCTGGCGGAAGGCTCTGTAGGCTCATGGCAGACGGGCGGCTTTGCAGGCTCATGGCAGACGGGCGGCTTTGAAGGCTCAATACAGACGGGCAGTTCATGCGGCGCTTGGCAGACGGACAGTTCAGGCGCCGTTGGGCAGACGGCAGACTCTGGCCGGCTGAGACGCACTGTAGGCCTGGTGCGTGGTGCCGGAACTGGAGGCACCGGACTGGAGACACGCACTTCAAGCCTAGTGCGGGGAGCAGGGACAGGGCACACTGGACTCTCAAAGCGTACTATTTGCCTGGTGCGTGGTACCGGCACTGGTGGCACCGGGCTGAGGGCACGCACATCAGGACGAGTACGGGGAGAAGGAACAGTGTGTACAGGGCTCTGGAGACGCACAGGTGGCTTAGTGCGTGGTGCCGGAACTGGAGGCACTGGGCTGGAGACACGCACCATAGGAAGAGTGCGTGGAGGAGGAACAGGGCTCTGAAAACGCACTGGAAGCCTGGTGCGTAGTGTAGGCACTGGTGGTACTGGGCTGGGGCGGGGAGGTAGCGCCGGTAATACCGGACCGTGCAAGCGTACTGGCTCCCTTGAGCATTAAGCCTGCCCAACCTTACCTGGTTGAATGCTCCCCGTCGCCCGACCAGTGCGGGGAGGTGGAATAACCCGCACCGGGCTATGTAGGCGAACCGGGGACACCATGCGTAAGGCTGGTGCCATGTAAGCCGGCCCGAGGAGACGCACTGGAGACCAGACGCGTTGAGCCGGCATCATGGCACTTGGCTCAATGCCCAATCTAGCCCTACCAGTGCGGGGAGGTGGAATAACCCGCACCGGGCTATGAACACGTACAGGAGACACCGTGCGCTCTACTGCGTAACACGGCGTCTGCCCGTACTCCCGCTCTCCACGGTTAGCCTGGGAAGTGGGCGCAGGTCTCCTACCTGCCCTTGGCCCACTACCTCTTAGCCCCCCCCCAAGACATTCTTGGGGTTTCTTCACGGGCTTCCTTGCTAGCCGCGTACCTTCATAAATCCGGTTTTGAGCTTCATTCTCCGGTTTCCAGCCACGTCTCCTAGCTGCCTCCTCATACCACCGCTGTTGGGCTCTCGCTGCCTCCATCTCCTCACGAGCGCGGCGATATTCCCCAATGTGCGCCCAGTGTCCTTTTCCCTCCAATACTTCTTCCCAAGTCCATGAGTCCTGATTTCTTGGCCGCTGCTCAAACTTGCGCTGCTTGGTTCTGGATTGTTGGTGGGTGGTTCTGTATCGGCTTTCCTCCTCCTCTTCATCCGAAGAGGAGGAGCATGGATTGAACCAAGGCGCAGCGTTGTGAAATGACATGATTTATTAAACAAGACGAAAAAAACGAACTACACTTGAATAATTAACAAAACAAATAAACGATGTAGACAGACCTGGACGACGAACTTACATGAAACACGAAGAACGCAATAACAGGAAAACTGACTACACAAAAACCGAACGAACAAACATACCGAGAACAGTCCCGTGTGGCGTAACATACTGACACAGGAGACAACCACCCACAAACAAACAGTGTGAAAACACCTACCTTAATATGACTCTCAATCAGAGGAAATGAAAAACACCTGCCTCTAATTGAGAGCCATATCAGGTACCCATTAACCAACATAGAAACAGAAAACATAGACTGCCCACCCAAACTCACGTCCTGACCAACTAACACATACAAAAACTAACAGAAAACAGGTCAGGAACGTGACAACATTGTAGAATAATAGTGAAGACATCAAAACTATGAAATAACACATATGGAATCATGTAGTAACCAAAACAGTGTTAAACAAATCAAAATATATTTTATATTTAAGATTCTTCAAATAGCCACCCTTTGCCTTGATGACAGCTTTGCACACTCTTGGCATTCTCTCAACCAGCTTCACCTGGAATGCTTTTCCAACAGTCTTGAAGGAGTTCCCACATATGCTGAGCACTTGTTGGCTGCTTTTCCTTCACTCTGTGGTCCGACTCATCCCAAACCATCTCAATTTGTTTGAGGTCGGGGGATTGTGTAGGCCAGGTCATCTGATGCAGCACTCTACAATATAGAAAATTGTAAAAATAAAGAAAAACCATTGAATGAGTAGGTGTTCTAAAAATGTTGACTGGTACTGTATATATATGCAATTAGAGTTAGGAAGTTTCATTGCAAAGAGCTGTGTTAACACTGGAAGTGTTGGCCTCGTTTCTTGTGGTTTACAAAACGCTTCTTGTTGACAAGATCTACAAAGTGTGTTGAAGTCACCTCTCTCCTTGCCTGCATCAGCTACATTGTCTGCATTTTGTCTATATAAATCTGAAGTGGAAGTGGTGACACAAAACAGCATTGACCTTATTTTCTGTAGGTTTCTTCTTGGCATAGTCTACTCTTTCAAAATGGCCGCTCCAGGTTTCACTTCCTGTACACTGTGTTCTATAATCCTGAAGCTTTGTCTATGTTGGATCCTAGGGGAATCCTGCACCACTGAACCAGTCTCCAAACCAGGTTTAATATTTGATGAGATTAGTTCCGCTCACTGGTTCTACACTGTTAGTTCTGCTGACTGCCTTAGAGTCTAAATTGAGCAGGTGACTCAAGAATCCAGCTTTCTTCTGTCCAGATAACCCTCTGCTGGTATGCACATTCTAAATAGGGCACCAATCAGAGAGAAAACAGATTTTAGCCGTAAAAGTGTGTAATCCCAGTTTTCCATCTGTAATGATGACCATTGTCATTTGATGTCCAGATTTTCAGAGGCAAGATACATTTGAATGTGATTCCAATGATCCCTGAGAAAAGAAAGAAGATTGAACAGGATGTAGCACTGGCCATGTTGTATTTCCCAATGACAGACAGGACTAATGTCAAAAACACAACTGGTTCTTGTCATTAAACAAAAGGTGGACATATGGCAGATTTCCCATTAAGACTTTACTTAATAACATGCGATTCCTGCTTTGTAGAAGTGTTGAATTGCAACTAACCGCCTGAAGACAATCTGCTAACCACCTACAGCACAGGTTTCAAGATGATATATTGAAAGAAAAGTGTTTATTTGGATTAGATTGATTTAGTCCCTCTAAGTCAGAAAGGACTGTGCTCTGCCACTAGTAGGGACTTGACGTTGTCTGTTAGTCAATAGATGTTCTGAGAGGTAGAAAGAGCAGGAGGGGAGGTGGAGAGTTAATTATATGTTTGGATTTAGGTTCTTTGATTGATGTTCATTTAGACAGCAACAGACAACACTCTCTCTAAGTACTCCACACTTGTAAAAGAGCAGCACAACAGGGCTTTTAAATGCAAAGTGTGGCCAGTAAAACTCTAAACAAAGTAAAATCCTCGTCAAACTACAACGTAAACAAACAGATGTAAGAGAGGGGACAGACATGTCAGGGTGTTATGGTATCTGTGGTTGAACTAAGAGAGGGAACAGACATGTCAGGGTGTTATGGTATCTGTGGTTGAACTAAGAGAGGGTACAGACATGTCAGGGTGTTATGGTATCTGTGGTTGAACTAAGAGAGGGAACAGACATGTCAGGGTGTTATGGTATCTGTGGTTGAACTAAGAGAGGGTACAGACATGTCAGGGTGTTATGGTATCTGTGGTTGAACTAAGAGAGGGAACAGACATGTCAGGGTGTTATGGTATCTGTGGTTGAACTAAGAGAGGGTACAGACATGTCAGGGTGTTATGGTATCTGTGGTTGAACTAAGAGAGAGAACAGACATGTCAGGGTTTTATGGTATCTGTGGTTGAACTAAGAGAGGGGACAGACATGTCAGGGTTTTATGGTATCTGTGGTTGAACTAAGAGAGAGAACAGACATGTCAGGGTGTTATGGTATCTGTGGTTGAACTAAGAGAGGGGACAGACATGTCAGGGTGTTATGGTATCTGTGGTTGAACTAAGAGAGAGAACAGACATGTCAGGGTGTTATGGTATCTGTGGTTGAACTAAGAGAGGGGACAGACATGTCAGGGTGTTATGGTATCTGTGGTTGAACTAAGAGAGAGAACAGACATGTCAGGGTGTTATGGTATCTGTGGTTGAACTAAGAGAGGGGACAGACATGTCAGGGTGTTATGGTATCTGTGGTTGAACTAAGAGAGGGGACAGACATGTCAGGGTGTTATGGTATCTGTGGTTGAACTAAGAGAGGGGACAGACATGTCAGGGTGTTATGGTATCTGTGGTTGAACTAAGAGAGGGGACAGACATGTCAGGGTGTTATGGTATCTGTGGTTGAACTAAGAGAGGGGACAGACATGTCAGGGTGTTATGGTATCTGTGGTTGAACTAAGAGAGGGGACAGACATGTCAGGGTGTTATGGTATCTGTGGTTGAACTAAGAGAGAGAACAGACATGTCAGGGTGTTATGGTATCTGTGGTTGAACTAAGAGAGGGGACAGACATGTCAGGGTGTAATGGTATCTGTGGTTGAATTAAGAGAGGGAACAGACATGTCAGGGTGTTATGGTATCTGTGGTTGAACTAAGAGAGGGTACAGACATGTCAGGGTGTTATGGTATCTGTGGTTGAACTAAGAGAGAGAACAGACATGTCTTTCTATATTGGTCAGTGTGTTTATCTTATCTCTGAGGTAAACATTCTTTCTTAGAAACAGTGCACAGTAGATACTGGTAGAGATGTAGAATAGTGTACATTTCAGTATTCCCCAACCCTTTAAAGAGGCTGTATGGAACATAGCTTACTACATTTCTTTTTTTACCTGATCATAAACCAAAAACACATTCCTTGTGGGACATGAAATATGGTCAGGCCTATGTTGTTTACATTTGCAACCTGCAAGAAGGAGAACCTATTGCGAATCAGGAAGGCACTGCTGTTGAAGATGGGAGGACCATACACTCAGTAGACAAGCAGCCTTATAGCTTTTCAAATTATTCAAATACAACAACAAAAATATTTCAAGGAGTACTATTCCTTTACTACTATATATCATAGACATTACAATCAATTTGTGTGTGGCAATATTATGGAATGCTCCTTTAATAGGCCTAGTTATAATGTTGTGTTACAGAGGGAACAGGCAGTCAGATGTTGATCTAGCCAAAAGACAGACAAGCCTATAGAGGAGTAGTTGAACTTGAGTTTCTAAAATTAGCTTGGGAAATGTGAAATAGTTCCGTCCCATGGCTATATGACAACACAACACACATTTACCCATACATGGTCTGCGAACCAAGGCTTTCTCTCTGATGGCATCATACATGTAATTGATAAGATCACTTACCTCAAAATTACTATAAGACACTGTGGAGATATGACAAACACAAACACAGTTTAAATAATAAGTGGAGGTAGCCATGGTTACCACCAAAACACAGTAGCCCCCTTAGTTCGAGACATTTAAGTCACTAGAAAGTGTATCATAAAGTCCAGTCCCAGTCTATAGTTGGTTATAGAGTCAAACGATAATGATAATATTACCTTTTACTTTATTCATATTATTAAAAGTCTGGGTTTTAGAACAGATAAGCAGGGGCTCCATTGCGAATGAAAATGATAACTACCCGAGAAACTTTGAAATTTACAGAATGTATTTGTACTGTAGTTGTTGTGGTTACACTGATAATTATCCATGTACATATAACCAAATATGTTGACAGGGAAAAACATCTTAAAGTAGCCCGATGTTTACTTAACAGGTCATTCTGCCCATTAGAAACCATTGTATAATGTTCTAGTCTAAGGGTGTTCAGAGCACAGACTGTCTGGTGTGATTCTTATCAACAGGCCTTCCTGTCTTTGAAATTCCAGGGCTGCTTACATGGGCCCATGCCCACTTCCTTCACAGTTGCCTCAGACATTACAACTGCACATAAACACGCGGACATCACAGCACATTGGACAGTGATTAGGGGGTCCCAAAAGGAGACAGAGGCAAATCCAAATTAATACACTGAGTTCTTTGATGTTTTCTCACTGAGTCACTGCAGAGATGTCAGTAAAATAATTTTATTTGCAGACTGGGGGGAGGGGTATCAACGCCAATGTCATTTAAATAATTTCATACGTTTCAACGCTTGTCTTGCTATAAATATAAAGTAGAGATTCAACCAGACATGAGTTCAACAATGTGAACAGCTCACAAATGTTTGCTAATAGTCTAATTTGTCTATATTGACTTGTTGCTTGAGAATTGTTGCTTGAGAATTGTTGTAATGGTTCAACACGCTGATGCACAAATGATATTCCTAGTTTTGTGTCGGAATCTCCTCCAGGGATCTGGCCCCATTCCCTTTCAACGGACCTCTTCCTCCATCCCCCTCTCCCCTTGAGAAACTGGCAACATAGTTTATCAGATTCCTCTTCCTGGGAATATGTTGCCCTTTGGTTTTAATAGCATAACCCTCTGTGTCCATGTCCCATACTTCAACAGGAAGTGGAGGACTGTTGTAGAGAAAGGACATTGAGAGAGTGTTTGTATTTTCACTGAAATGTATCCATATTATTATTTGTTCTGCTGATACCTGGCCGAGAAAGTCCCCAGTTTTGGGACTGAAGGTTTCATTCTTACACTGACACTAATAGCAAGACATATTATCAAAATCATAACATATAAGTAGGAATTTAGCATTTGCTACTAAGCCAGTGCTGACATGTTAGCCATGGTTAGTTTGAATAGCACAATTCAGATCATTTCACTTGTTGTTGTTACGACAACAGCTATGACATCTATTACAGGCTGTGAGCGTGCAACAGAGAGTACAGCAGTCCTTTCCCTAAGATGATCTGTCCTTGTCAAAAGGTTGAACGAGAAAAAACAACCAAGGGTGTTCTGTCATTCACATGCAACACATCAGACACTATCAGTACAGTTCTCTGACTGTAACACTGTTGTTCAGGGAGATACAATGATACAGTCACCATCATGATAAAATCTCATGTCATATTGCAACTCAAAGTTATTGCATTCTGTTCTGTATAAAACACTAAACAGCGGCTACATTGGCACTAACTTTGTTTTCATTGTGGGGAAGAAAGAAAAACAACCCAGAGTTTAAAGGTCCAATGCAGCCATTTGTATCTCAATATCAAATCATTTCTGGGTAACAATGAAGTACCTTACTGTGGATGTTTTCAATTAAAGCGCTCAAAAAGAAACAAAAATTGCTTCTTAGCAAAGTGCCATTTCTCAAGATAAGAATTTAGCTAGGACCTTCGGGGAGTGTTCTGAGTGAGGAGGGGAAAACAGAAAATTAGCTGTTATTGGCAGAGAGGTTTGGAACTCTCTTTCTTATTGGTCTATTAACTAATTTACCGCATGGTGATGTCACCATGGAAGGTCAAAACTCCATCCCACCAAAACAGGCTGAAATGTCAGGATGTCTTCTCAAACAGCTCTTACACTAAAAGGGCATTCTAATTATTTTCAAAATGTCACAGTGTTATTCCAAATGCATAGTGTGGAAATATATAAAAAACACAGAAATATCACGTTTTTGACTGCAATGGGCCTTTAAGAAGTGGTGGAGGCAATGAACTGAAGTTAGAGTAACTTTGTGGATGTTTGTGTTTCCTGGGATGTGAATGACAGCCAACATGTCAAAGACTACTGGAGTCTCTAGAACAGTCTACCACAGCTGGGCAGTGTGCTGATGGAAGAGAGAAGAGATCATGTTACCAGTGTTTGATGTTGTGATCTAGAGGACGCTCTATAACAGAGATTCACCATTTAAGAACATTGTTTTATCTGTGACCTGTGAATCTGGAGACCAGCCTAAAGGCCAACCTGCCAAGGGGAGATGACAGTCACGTTTTCTTTCCTCAAGCTACGGTCGGTGAGGGACAGAGACTAGGTCATGTTCAGTAGGACTCAACGTCGCAAAACATTTTACAATATTATGAGCGTTGTTATTGGACAAGTTCAGGTAGTACCTCCCCTTTTCAAAATATATGAACTTTTTTTCTACTGAACACAGCTCAGTCAGGTAATCTACAGTCAGAGTCTGGATACATTACAGTCAATGAACTAATCTTACTAGACCCAGCTGCTATTGCATTGGCATCTATGGGAGAACCACCCCGTTAAGCAGACCGGAACTGACACATTTATTTCAGTGGTAAACGGCCTGAGTGAACTATCTTAATTTATCAACCCATTTTGCTACTGTCTTCCCTCTTCCTGTTGACTCCCGGAAGCTACACCTTGCCCCCCAGAAGCTACCCCTTGACTCCCAGAAGCTACCCCTTGACTGCCAGACACTACCCCTTGACTGCCAGACACTACCCCTTGACTGCCAGACACTACCCCTTGACTGCCAGACGCTACACCTTGACTGCCAGACGCTACACCTTGACTGCCAGACGCTACACCTTGACTGCCAGACGCTACCCCTTGACTGCCAGACGCTACCCCTTGACTGCCAGACGCTACCCCTTGACTGCCAGACGCTACCCCTTGACTGCCAGACGCTACCCCTTGCCCACCAGAAGCTACCCCTTGACTCCCAGAAGGCTATGTGCCACTACAGTGTCGACCCTAATTGGGTCAAGAACAGAGTCAACTATATTATGTAACGATTAATAAAAAATAACTGAAAAGAACATTAGGATTATACGATTTATATATTTTTTTATAGTAAAAGCAGTTTTAATAGTAAAGCCAGTACAGCTATGTTTTTGTTATTTCTAGAAAATACCTTGATTCTCTATATATAAACCCTCCATAAAGGGATATACATATAAATGCACATCCCTCTGTGCGGGCGAAGTCTTCAAAGTTCCTTTGGACTTCCAAGTGGATGTTTCGCTCAGCCACAGAGGACACCAGGAACACAAGCTAAGTGCTTTAGCGGCCGGTGACACTAACGCAATAGGACAGAGTCAGTGAGGCGCTGCAGAAGAAGAGTGCTGTGTGAGGTGACTTGTGGGACAATGGGGCCGCTTTTCACAAATAAAACACAACGCTCATCAAGAGCCTCCACTGTGTACTTTGGCTTTGTGTCAGGTGTTTATCTATAGCAAAAGAGGACAGGGAGACATCTGACCTGATGATAACAAAAGCTGTAACTATTAGGGGTATAGTCTACAGTAGTCTACATTTCTCCCTCTTCCAATGGTGGAACACTCTATAGTATAGTTGTAGAAACTCCACACTAGTGATGGTGTAAATGTTTTTCTATTTTAAAACAAACAGAATCATAAATAGATTTTGTTTCATATAAATGCCAGTGGCCAACTGAAATGCATCAGTCTGAGGATGGTATCAGGACTAATCTGCATTACGATATCTCTAGACTCCAGAGCTGTAAGACTCGCTCATGCCTGATACACCTGCATGGTCAAACAACACCTCAAGCTGAGGGGAAATCTAGTCACAACAACTTTTTTTGGGGGGGGAGGTTGTGACGCTTTGATATTCCTTTGCTTTCTCATGCTTTGCATCAGGTTACCTGTGTACAGTTACAGTACAAGGCGTAAGATATTACAAAATGGCTGCCTTCCATTGAAGGCCAGAAGGGTAAACATCTCGCTATGATCTTAGTCTAAAAAGTTCTATAGTAAATTATGTAAAGCACCGAGATTAGTCCTGACAAGGAACAGGGTCTGAATTTAGCTCAGAGCTCATCATTTAAAATACTTCTGAGATTTGATGTCGATGTCCCCTTTAAATCAGACTGGAGAAGGCCATAAAGAGATGACCATCCAGCTTGTCTCTGGTTGAGAGTATGGTATTGACGTCTCTGGTCGGAAAGAAAGTAGCTTGTCTCATTTTTGGCCATTTTCCGTTAGTTTACCACGATCCCCAATAGTGAAACCTCTGACATAATGGAGTTTACACTGTTCTCACCGCTTTACATTAGACGTTTGACTCAAGACACCATCTTCTACGTTTGTGTTTGAATCCTGTATATTGTTGTATTAAAGATACAATGTGGATGCTAATATCTCATGAAGCCACACCAATCTCTAGTTTTAGGCAAACTATACTGAACAAAAATATAAACGCAACATGTAAAGTGTTGGTCCCATGTTTCATGAGCTGAAAAAGATTCCAGAAATCTTTCATACGCACAAAAAGCTTATTTCTCTCACATTTTGTGCACAAATTTGTTTACATTCCTGTTACTGAGCATTTCTCCTTTGCAAAGATAATCCATCCACCTGACAGGTGTGGCATATCAAGAAGCTGATTAAACAGCATGATCATTACACAGGTGCACCTTGTGCTGGGGACAATAAAAGGCCACTTTAAAATGTGCAGTTTTGTCACACAACACAATGTCACAGATGTTTCACGTTTTGAAGGAGCGTACAATTAACATGCTGACTGCAGGAATGTCCACCAGATAATTTAATGTTAATTTCTCTACCATAAGCCTAAAACATAGTTTTAGAGAATTTGGCAGTACGTCCAACCGGCCTCACAACCGCAGACCACGTGTAACCACGCCAGCCCAGGAACTCCACATCCGGCTTCTTCACCTGCAGGGTCGTCTGAGACCAGCCAGCTGATGAAACTGAGGAGCATTTATTTTCTATAATAAAGCCCTTTGTAGGGGGAAACTAATTCTGATTAGCTCAGCCTGGCTACCCAGTGGGTGGTTCTGGCTCCCAAGAGGGTGGGCCTATGCCCTCCCAGACCCACCCATGGCTGCAACCCTGCCCAGTAATTGTGATATCCATAGATTAGGGCCTAGTGAATTTATTTCAATTTACTGATTTCCTTATATGAACTGTAACTAAAATTATTGAAATTGTCACATGTTGCGTTTATATTTTTGTTCAGTATACATGCTCATGGGCGTGGGGGAGGTGTGCCCCTTTCTATCCAATGAGATCACCTCTGGATAATATTTCTGCCCATGTATGAGACCCCTTCTTGTCTCCAGAGCATTCTGAGAGCCATACGTTCTGTGTAGCACCTTTAATTGTAAGCAGCATTTCTCTTTTTTTATCCCATCCATTTTCCCTCTTTAAAAACATCATGCGGGGAAAGTATTTTCAACTTTGCAAAAGTAATGAGGCTGAAGAATCGACTGTGTGGAAGCAGTGCAGTGAGATGGAAGGACCTTGGAGGACTGCTAAAAGCAAAGCCGCTGAATTCTTCCCTTCCCCCCGGCAGAGATCTATAGAACATTACAACTCAAACAGAATGAGTCTGAAAACAGTCATTGAACACAGGTTTGATTTTCAAAGCAAACATTTAACTGTGACTGACTGGATTTAAACCCAGCTCTGCTATACACCACAAGACTGTGTCAGCCCGCTGCAGAAGCTCTGGGAGCTAATACTAGTCGTGAGATTGACCTATATAGGGCTACCGAGTGGCGCAGCGGTCTAAGGCACTGCATCTCAGTGCTAGAGGCGTCACTACAGACCCTGGTTCGATTCCAGGCTGTATCACAACTGACCGTGATTGGGAATCCTACAGGGCGGCGCACAATTGGTCCAGCGTTGTCCGGGTTTGGCCGGGGTAGGCCGTCATTGTAAATAAGAATTTGTTCTTAACTGCCTATCCTAGTCAAATAAATAAAATATACAGTGCAAGTCGTGTGAAGACATTGAAACGCTCTGTGTAAATCCATTCCATGACTATAGATCTTCTCACTCTGTGTATAATGTGACTGACTGAGACACAGAACATGAAACTGTCAGAGGTCACATAAACACAATCTTCTTTCTATAACATCAGGGGAGAGAACATCCTCTTTGTGTGTGTACCTCAGTAATATAGTCAGTAGGACTATTACTCAGTGTAATATAGAGTCAGTAGGACTACTACTCAGTGTAATATAGAGTCAGTAGGACTACTACTCAGTGTCATATAGAGTCAGTAGGACTACTACTCAGTGTAATATAGTCAGTAGGACTACTACTCAGTGTCATATAGAGTCAGTAGGACTACTACTCAGTGTCATATAGAGTCAGTAGGACTATTACTCAGTGTAATATAGTCAGTAGGACTATTACTCAGTGTAATATAGAGTCAGTAGGACTACTACTCAGTGTAATATAGTCAGTAGGACTACTACTCAGTGTAATATAGTCAGTAGGACTATTAATCAGTGTAATATAGAGTCAGTAGGACTACTACTCAGTGTAATATAGTCAGTAGGACTACTACTCAGTGTAATATAGTCAGTAGGACTATTACTCAGTGTAATATAGAGTCAGTAGGACTACTACTCAGTGTAATATAGTCAGTAGGACTACTACTCAGTGTAATATAGAGTCAGTAGGACTACTACTCAGTGTAGTATAGAGTCAGTAGGACTACTACTCAGTGTAATATAGTCAGTAGGACTACTACTCAGTGTCATATAGAGTCAGTAGACTACTACTCAGTGTAATATAGAGTCAGTAGGACTACTACTCAGTGTAATATAGTCAGTAGGACTACTACTCAGTGTAATATAGAGTCAGTAGGACTACTACTCAGTGTAATATAGTCAGTAGGACTACTACTCAGTGTAATATAGAGTCAGTAGGACTACTACTCAGTGTAATATAGAGTCAGTAGGACTACTAATCAGTGTCATATATAGTCAGTAGGACTATTACTCAGTGTAATATAGAGTCAGTAGGACTACTACTCAGTGTAATATATAGTCAGTAGGACTACTACTCAGTGTAATATAGTCAGTAGGACAACTACTCAGTGTAATATAGAGTCAGTAGGACTACTACTCAGTGTAATATAGTCAGTAGGACTACTACTCAGTGTAATATAGAGTCAGTAGGACTACTACTCAGTGTAATATAGAGTCAGTAGGACTACTAATCAGTGTCATATATAGTCAGTAGGACTATTACTCAGTGTAATATATAGTCAGTAGGACTACTACTCAGTGTAATATAGTCAGTAGGACTACTACTCAGTGTAGTAGAGTCAGTAGGACTACTACTCAGTGTAGTATAGTCAGTAGGACTACTACTCAGTGTCATATAGAGTCAGTAGGACTACTACTCAGTGTAATATAGTCAGTAGGACTACTACTCAGTGTAATATAGTCAGTAGGACTACTACTCAGTGTCATATAGAGTCAGTAGACTACTACTCAGTGTAATATAGAGTCAGTAGGACTACTACTCAGTGTAATATAGTCAGTAGGACTACTACTCAGTGTAATATAGAGTCAGTAGGACTACTACTCAGTGTAATATAGAGTCAGTAGGACTACTACTCAGTGTAATATATAGTCAGTAGGACTACTACTCAGTGTAATATAGTCAGTAGGACTACTACTCAGTGTAGTAGAGTCAGTAGGACTACTACTCAGTGTAGTATAGTCAGTAGGACTACTACTCAGTGTCATATAGAGTCAGTAGGACTACTACTCAGTGTAATATAGTCAGTAGGACTACTACTCAGTGTAATATAGTCAGTAGGACTACTACTCAGTGTAATATAGTCAGTAGGACTACTACTCAGTGTAATATAGTCAGTAGGACTACTACTCAGTGTAATATAGAGTCAGTAGGACTACTACTCAGTGTCATATAGAGTCAGTAGGACTACTACTCAGTGTAATATAGTCAGTAGGACTACTACTCAGTGTAGTATAGAGTCAGTAGGACTACTACTCAGTGTAGTATAGAGTCAGTAGGACTACTACTCAGTGTAATATAGTCAGTAGGACTACTACTCAGTGTAATATAGTCAGTAGGACTACTACTCAGTGTAATATAGAGTCAGTAGGACTACTACTCAGTGTAATATATAGTCAGTAGGACTACTACTCAGTGTAATATAGTCAGTAGGACTACTACTCAGTGTAATATATAGTCAGTAGGACTACTACTCAGTGTAATATAGTCAGTAGGACTACTACTCAGTGTAATATAGTCAGTAGGACTACTACTCAGTGTAATATAGTCAGTAGGACTACTACTCAGTGTAATATAGTCAGTAGGACTACTACTCAGTGTAATATAGAGTCAGTAGGACTACTACTCAGTGTAATATAGTCAGTAGGACTACTACTCAGTGTAATATAGTCAGTAGGACTACTACTCAGTGTAATATAGTCAGTAGGACTACTACTCAGTGTAATATAGTCAGTAGGACTACTACTCAGTGTAATATAGTCAGTAGGACTACTACTCAGTTTGTGCTCTCTTTCGATACCTCTCCCTCTCCCTTGGATCCAAAGATCTTGTTTTGCAACAGTGCATGTCTACATATAAATAACTACTCTTGGGATTGATTTGACCTATATATAGCCTATAACCCCAGATGTACAATAAACATGGTCAAAGCATGATAAAAGGATGCTCTATAGTTAGATGCAACTGTTTGACATATTGCCTTTACAGAGTAACAGAGGCTAAATATTTCCATGACTGCGTTTCATGCTTCAGCCCAGTCTTTCCCTGATTGTGTTTCTATACAAAGTGTTGCTATACAAAGTCAGGAAGCTGCCTGCCCTTTGAGATTTAGTAAGGCCTTGTTGAGAAACACTATATATACAAAAGTATTTGGACACCCCTTCAAATGAGTGGATTTGGCTATTTCAGCCACACCCGCTGCTGACAGGTGTGTAAAATTGAGCACACCGCCATGCAATCTCCATAGAAAACATTTACAGTAGAATGTCATAACTGAGGAGCTCAGTGACTTTCAACGTGGCACCGTCATAGGATACCACTTTTCCAACAAGTCAGTTGGTCAAATTTCTGCCCCGCTAGAGCTGCCCCGGTCAACTGTAAGTGCTGTTATTGTGAAGTGGACATGTCTAGGAGCAACAACGACTCAGCCGTGAAGTGGTAGGCCATACAAGCTCACAGAACGGGACCGGTGACTGCTGAAGCGCATAGCGCGTTAAAACCATCTGTCCTCGGTTGCAACACTCACTACCGAGTTCCAAACTGCCTCTGGAAGCAACGTCAGCACAAGAACTGTTCGTAGGGAGTTTAATGAAATAGGTTTCCATGGCCGAGCAGCTGCACACCATGCGCAATGCCAAGATCACCATGCGCAATGACAAGCATCGGATGGAGTGGTGTAAAGCTCACAGTCATTTTACTCTGGAGCAGTGGAAAGCGTTCTCTGAAGTGATGAATCACGCTTCACCAACTGTACAGTTTGGTGGAGGAGGAATAATGGTCTGGGAATGTTTTTCATGGTTCGGGCTAGGGCCCTTAGTTCCAGTGAAGGGAAATCTTAACACTACAGCATACAATGACATTCTAGACGATACTGTGCTTCAAACTTTGTGGCAATAGTTTGGGGAAGGCCCTTTCCTGTTTCAGCATGACAATGCCCCCGTGCACAAAGCAAGGTCCATACAGAAATGGTTCGTTGAGATCGGTGTGGAAGAACTTGACTGGCCTGCACAGAGCCCTGACCTCCCGCCCATCGAACACCTTTGGGAGGAATTGGAACGCTGACTGCGAGTCAGGCCTAATCGCCCATCATCAGTGCTCGACCTCACTAATGCTCATGGCTGAATGGAAGCAAGTCCCCGCAGCAATGTTTCAACATCTAGTGGAAAGCCTTCCCAGAAGAGTGGAGGCTGTTATAGCAGCAAAGGGGGGAACAACTCCATATTAATGCCCATGATTTTGGAATGAGATGTTTGACGAGCAGGTGTCCACATTCTTCTGGTCATGTAGTGTACGTGAGATACACCGGCCACTGGGCATTTCTCCAGCATCATGCTTTGGCATAAACTTGATGTAGTTTTGCTTTAAACAATTTCAATATTTGTTCATCACAATCTCTTCATAAAGACCTGCTCAACATAAAATGCATATCATAAAACATAAAAATATGTATAGGATTCTGTATACTTCGATACAGAATAATTGTATTGATTCTGTACTATTAACTTTGATTAAAACATTTGACTAGTCATTAATGCAGTTTAAGAATGCAGTAGTAGCAATCTATGTTATAAAAAAAGGAAAACATGTACATTGATTTGAAAATGTGAATAGAAGCTCACTATATACTATAACAGATAATACTTTGGGATCATATGTCATAATCTAATTAAATTAATCGAAATGTGATGTTATCTAAGCATTTATTCAGGATTTAAGTTAAATATCCCTGATCTTTGTCTTGAATAATATTTTCAGCTGATGGAATCATTACCGTTATGCATTATACAGAAGAGTATTTTAAAGAAAACAGACATGGGAAATATTTAGCCTAAAGTAGGCTTATATTGAATATCAGCTTTCTAAAATTAAATTCGGCTAATAAAAGAGAATGTTTTATCAGTGATAATCAATCGTATTAGGCTATATAAAACAAATATACAACTCACAATTAAATAATATTAGCCAATGATACACAAAAATATATTTTTCTAATTAAAATGGCCTATAATGTCACAAATATTAAATATAAAAGGCCTATTCATTTGGTATTAAATACTAAAGTATCTCAAATAAATGGCACAAATAATAGGTTTAGATTCGATGTTTCTGTAATTCGATGGCTGTTAAAAAAAAAAAAAGTTAAGTCAATTGGTATCAAACAACACTGAAATTGTATATTAAATAATCTTCTTTTTTTTATAATGAAAATAATCTCAGTCATTATTTAAAGGATAATTTGATTTGACAAGAAAATAAGATACTCGAAATGCATGTCAAACAACCATACCTTGAGATGTATAGGTCTATAATAAAACGTGTGGGATGCTCATTTTATAGGCAGACAAAAAGAGAACGTATGGGTTGATAAAATATTTTCTATTGGCTCATGGTCTCCCATAGAAACGGTGATGCAGTTATGAAGGGGCTGGGTTTGACACCAGCTGAGGCGGATCTCCAACATGATTACAGCACACACAGGGCTGGAACATAATTGATGACCTAATTGCAAAACAGGGGAACGACCGCGGAGACGCGCTCCACTGAAAAAGTTTACTTGTTCTCCCACCAGATTCCCCAACCAAACGCAATTGATGTGAGCAGAGGTGCATTCGAGCACTTCTTTCCCACTGTCGCACCTTCACACTGCACTTATCCACCTTAAGTTTATTTTTATGAATGATTATCTCTCGCAATACATCTTTGGATACCTCGGCTACACCACGAACTCACCTCGGCACATCTTTCTTGAAGTCTAAACGCCACCAAGACTTATTCAACCACAAGCGCACTTGGAAAATACTCTGAACTTCACATTTCTTCTAACTGACGCTGAAGTAAACCTCAACATGTCTATCACAAGTCTGAAGTCTGATTCCGAGACGAATAACGTTTCCATAGAAGAGGAGGTAAGAATATGGTCTCTTTTTGTTGTCAAAAGTTCTGTATCATAATGTCTTTGTTTGGAACCGGTTGTGAGCGTGGCTACGAAGTCTAGTCTGGAAGAGATGTAGAGTAGCCTGCAAATAGTTTTGCTCCCCAAAATTGTAGGCTAATTAATGATCAACTGATTCAAAGCCCATTGCACGAGAATAAGGGTGTGAATGTGACGTTCCCTTTTTAGGTATGGTTTTTTAAACAAAGTCGTTCGAGTCCATTGGAATCTCTGAAAAGGGTGTGCCTCCGTTTTTATAAATGGACGTTTACATTTTGTGATCGCAAGTAACACAGGATTGTGTATTTAATTTTTTTTGCGAGACTTGCTGTCTTTAAATTAGGCCTACAGTAGATTGTTGTTATGGCCATGTGAAATATTGGTTTAGACTATAGCCTAATTGCAATGACATTTGTGCTGAATTTCACGATTTTATTTGCTTTTAAACTCCCAAATCTATAAAATTACAATTGTAGATCTATAGGTTATACTTTTAACATTCATTTTTCAAATCCACACTAGGCCTAAGAATTTCAGGTTTCTGTCCTGTCGCAGTATGGACAGACCCACCTAATTTCATATACTGCGGATCAACTTCATCTCACACGATCGGCACCTAACAGAACCTGAGACTCTTTATGCCATAATACACATTTCCGATCCTTATCTGATCTGTGGTCAGTAAAGAAATGTTAAATGTATTTTTAATCTTGCAGTGTAATTTTTAACATTTCTTCTGTAGGCCTACAGCAAGTGGATTGATGAATTGCCAAAATGACTCAATTTAATTTATTTGTATTTAACTAAGCAAGTCAGTTAAGAACATTCTTATTTTACAATGACTGCCTACCCCGGCCAAACCCTCCCCTAATAACCCGGAAGATGCTGGGCCAATTGTGAGCTGCCCTATGGGACTCCCAATCACGGCCGGTTGTGATGCACCCCGGGATTGAACCCCGGGGTCTGTAGTGATGCCTCTAGCACCGAGATGCAGTGCCTAAGACCGCTGCGCCACTCGCGAGTCTTTATCCCAATCACTTATTTAATTTTGATCCAGATTTCCGCCCTATTCCTTTAGGTATGGTTTTATTGCCTTGTATTATTTAGGCCTACACACACTTGATGCATTTTTTTTATTAACCTTCAACATTCACAATTGTCCAAGAAACCATATTGTTCTGAGTTTAATCCAATTAAAATCATTACATGAAATCTGTTTACAGTGAAGCTTATCTTCTATTCCCTAGTCAGATTTTCTAATTAGTCCAATGAATTTGTCTAGATGGGATGTGGCTTACAGTACGTGCTTTAAACTTGCATGCGAGTTCTGTCGCCGGATCACCTGAAATGTTGGAGCCGGGCTGTGGTTCGCAGGCGCGGGTCAAAGGAAGGAAATGGTGTCACACTGTGCACTGTTGTCCGCTGCTGTTCCTCTGGCAGTCCATTGTGCTGCACGGGCCTCCCCACAGAGTGGGACCCAATGGCCCTTCTGTAGGCCTGTTTATTTCCTCAGCCACTGCAGGATCCAATGGACAACATTACAGGCCCATGTTTGTTGAATTTGCATGTGGAAATCCAACCCTTTCCCCCTCACTAAATAATGGCTGCATTTACACAGGCAGCCCAATTCTGATTATTTTTTTAAAATGTATTGTTCTTTTGACCAATCAGACCACCTCTGAAAAATATCTGATGTATAAACATAATTTAGTGGACCTTTTTTTAGATTTGGGCAGCCTGTGTAAACGCAGCCTGAGTCATGAGGGGCTGCACATCACTACTTTGTACTTAGATGGTCTCAAATTTGACATTCCTCCAGTCCTCACAATTTAGGTGGTGTTTGTCGCCATAGTACATCCTTTTGTTTTTTATACTGCATGTTCAAGGATTTGGGCTGACATCTGGGGGGGCTTGTAGAGGGACAGTATCCTAGTCATTGAGGTGTTGTGGTATGGTACCAGGTAGAGTAGTGTTGCAAATTGATTTGTCCCACCACTCCAAATGCGATCACAACGCACAGGTTGAAATAGCAAAACAAACTCTGAACCAATTATATTAATTTGGGGACAGGTTGAAAAGCATTAAACATTTATGGCAAGCTAGCTTGCTGTTGCTAGCTAATTTGTCCTGGGATATAAACATGGAGTTATTTTACCTGAAATGCACAAGGTCCTCTACTCTGACAATCCACACATAAAACGGTCAACCGAATCATTTCTAGTCATCTCTCCTCCTTCCAGGCTTCTTTTTTTCTTTGGACTTTATATGGCGATTGGCAGCTAACTTTCATAAGGTGCATTACCACAACCGACCTCAGTTCATATTTCAATCACCCATGTGGGCATATGTTAAAAACCAATGAGAAGGCACGTGGGTATATGCTTCTAAAAACCAATGAGGAGATGGGAGTGGCAGGACTTGAGGCGCATTCTGCGCAGTGTTCTTGCAATGATTGAATAACGTGTGTGAATTTATTTTGCAACGCTCGCGCACGTGACCAGTGTGGTCAGCATGTAAGCAAGTGGTATTGATCTTTATTCAGTCAACTAGGAATAGGTTAGTCTGATAGGAGATGAATGTAGGAACTGTCATTTGTCCAGCACAGAGACATTTAGAATTAGTGTTGATTTTTCATACTGCATCAGAGGTGGACAATCCTCCCCTGCCGACGACCTTCTGTTTGCAGGTTTTTGTTTTAGCCAAGCAGTAACACCTGATTCCGCTAATTCTTCAAATCAAGATGGTGCTCCATTTTCAGGGGGAAGGTTGTGTGCACGATATCCCATAATATGTAAACGAGTAGAACCTGGCCATTGAATATGTCCTTCAGACACGATTCATATATGCATGAATGCATTACGCCATTTAGCAGACGCCTTTATCCAAAGTGACTGTCATGCGTGCCTGATATTTAATGTATGGGTGACCCGTTTCAAGCGCCATGCTCTACCAACTGAACTGTACAGGACCACGTTTCCATAGTCTTCTAATTGTCATGCTTGATTCTATTAATGTCAAAATATGGGTTTTCCTATCAAATAAATGGCATTTGAATCCTATGCTCTAGAAGATTTTTCAAGATATATATATATATATATATAGCCGTATTTCACCTATCGGATCGCATTAAATGCCCAGATATAGAATGCTGATTAGTCCATTCTATTCATTCCGTTTCTATGCATTTAACCCTGTCCGATAGGCGAAATCCGGATCGATAACTTTTGAAAAAACGGGTCCCTGGAGATACTCTATACTGTTTTGTTTTCCAGGTACGAACACTTTTTGTTAGTGGCCTGCCGGTGGATATCAAACCTCGTGAACTGTATCTGTTGTTCAGACCATTTAAGGTAAGCATGAGATTAATTTCCGAGGCGATGGAAGAATTTGGCATCCATATTTAACTCATTGTCCACTGCAACGGAGACGGGAGACAGTCCACTCCTGTCATTGGCTCTTCTGTTCTAATTCCCTGCATTTTTATATTAAAACATTTCACAATGAGAATAAACAAAATACATATCAGTAGTATTGTCTTTGTAACAGAACGTTTTAACGGACAGCTTCATCGGGTGCCAATGTAGCTACCTTTGACGTTTTTACAAAATCAACTGCCCATATGGTTAATTATATATTGTGATTATCATCTTACAATACCACAGAGGACTCAAGAAATATTGAAAGTAGTAATGCTACATCACTGTTCATCTACACTACATTGTATATTATTAATCAACATGTATAGTTTCATTAACCCCCCTCCCTGACCAAAATGGAAGTGGTATCCCTCACATGGATGGTCTTGTGGAATGTGTAAATGAATAGCACTGCTATTGGCCAACTATCCCGGTGACCCAACTCCCCTCCAGGTCAGGAAGATTAGGATTCTTCCATTTCCTTTCATGTGTGATTCAGGCCAAGCTTTCAAAGCAGTTCTATGAAATCACTGAAACCGGTCTGTTTTCATAGATTTAGATTCCATTGGATATATCGTTTGTCATAGTATAGACTATAGCCAGCCTATCTGCTGTTGTATCATTCTGTATATTGGATCTGAAGCTTTATTTTGGCAAAGGACCTCCCAACCCTTCCAGCTTGCTTTTTCTACACGCAAAGATATGGTAGACAGGTTGTTGAAAAAACACAGGCCCACATGCTTTTTAGTGATTTGTATGAAGCAAAGTAGATGGGATTCAGCTGCCTCTGTTATTAGTTGTATGCATTTAATGTTCCATTTCTGTTGAAGGTGGTTTGCATTTCCTGACTGGACTCTGACTCTCCGAACCTCGCATCGTCTTAAGTTGTTTAGTTTCCCCATGTCTGTATATCAGGATTAGAAGACTTCTCATCCATCAATACCAGTCAGGCTAAAATCCCCTACATTCCCCAGGAATCTGACTCATACTGACATCCAAACCAAAGATTTCTTGGCCCATTTAAAAGGACTAAGAATGATTCACATGAGTAATTCACTGGTTGTTGAACAGCCTATGAAGTTGGTTGAAAGTTGTCAACAAACGGATTAGTTCAGGAGAAGGCTGGAGCATCAGTTAACATTAAATAGTTGGACCTACAGAGTAAAAATAATGGTTTCCTTTAAAATGAGACAAATACCTAATTACAGGTCTGTGGATTTCTCCATTTTCTTTTTTCAACATATCTGAGTGGAGTGCATGTCTGGCTTCCTGCATGTGACTTCATCGTTGTTAATTGGATGTCTTTTCTTCTTACAGGGTTACGAGGGTTCACTGATTAAGTTGACTTCAAAACAGGTGAGATGCTTTCTGTTATTACTGTAGGGGACTCATGGCCCCCGAATGAGGGCTATATGAGGAGTACACCTTGGATGGAGAGTGGCATTGTTCAGTTTTCCTACCACCATTTTGGTAATCAAAAAGTGGTTTGTGGCTAATTAACGTAGGATTGCTAACATTGGTCTAGTTAATAATTGTTCAATAGGAAACAACCTTCCCCATGCAGTTGCCATGCGTTTATCTTAAAATATTAAACCTGTATGTGTTTTAGTTTCTGTTGTGAATTGTTTTCAAACTTATTGAAAAGGTTATTTACTTATGTGATCCATCTACGCTCGCCTTGTCTAATGCATTCATGATTCAGTCCCATTGTATTCTGACCATTTACCTGAAGTGTACTTGGGCAATGTTCCTGTGCTAACCTGTTGAGGTGGACATTAGGGGCCCTTTGTCTCAGTGTTCTCTCCTCTCTTCCAGCCAGTTGGGTTTGTCACCTTTGACAATCGGACTGGAGCCGAAGCTGCCAAAAACGCATTAAACGTAAGCATCAGACCAGGCGGACCGTTTTGACAGTAGCCGTGAATAGTTGCAGTGTCTTCATCCTCCCTGAACACAAGGATTTTGCCCCAAAATGTGTTTCTTTCTGTGGTATTTAGCTACATGCTAATGCTTTAAGTGAAGCCTGCATTGTGCTTTATAACGTGGTATAAGCCTTTTACAAAGTCTTCTATCATTAGAAGATTAGGCCTAAAGGTGGCATACACAATCATGATGTAATCAAGTCATACCAAACAGAACTGTAATAATGCAGGCTTTAAGTTAAAGAGTTACGCTACATTTTTGACTCAATCTCTTCTGTCCTGTTTCTAACCTATGAGGTATGGTTGGGGGTTCACTGCTGGGCTAACGGAGTTCCTCTGCTCACTCAAACAAAACATTTTGTCTCTTACAATTCAAGGGCAGGGCCATTTTTGGAAACAGAGACCAGAATCCTGTAGACTTACGGTAGCTAACTTTGGTATAATTGGACACATCTTTCGTAATACGTTATAGCTCTCCTAATTTGCATATCACTGCTTAGCCATATAATTATAGAGCTACATTGGTAGTGTTTTGAACACCTTCTGTAATATAACTTCTTATTCTGTCACTACGTAGCCACATTGGCTGTATCTAACACAGCTCTCATAGCATAGTCTTCCTTATAGGAACATCACAGCCTGTAGCCACGTAAGCAGTCTCGCACTCACACACACCAACATACTCACCTGCATGTGGGCACAATGCTTAGGGCACAGAAACACAACCAGGGTCAACCACATCCAAGGCCAAGTCTTTCACAGCTTCCTCTCCTCGTTTCCTTCTCTCCATCATGAAAGGGCTCAATATGGTGGAAGTAATGTGCTGAGTACCTATCCAAACCATGTGTCCTTAAGTAGTCATGGAGAGGAGACTACTAGTGCCCTGTGAGACTACTTTAAAAAAGCATGCATCCTTTTCCTCTTTGATGTTGTCACTGATCTGATGCGGTTGGATTGGTCAAGACAAAAGGGAAACTTAAGTTTTCTTATCCAGTCACGTATAAGATCAGTGGTAACCTTAATGAAGGTGGGGGGAAAAAATATGCTTTGGACAAGTATTGGAGTGGGGCCAATGGAGAGGGGGTCATGTAAGGCTGTTGACACTTGCCCTAGGCCTAGACTCACCTAGGCCACCTTTACAATACTGTGTCCCCGTCCCGTCTCTCCTCTCAGGGCATCCGTTTTGACCCAGAGTGCCCCCAGACCCTGCGGTTAGAGTTTGCTAAAGCCAACACGAAGATGGCAAAGAGTAAGCTGATGGGCACACCGAATCCCACTAATATCCACCCTGCTCTAGGAGCTCACTTCATTGCACGGGACCCATGTAAGTTGTTACGGCTTCACAACACCACTAGCCTCTACCCACACTCTCACCACTGTGCCAGTTATTCCCGCCTTCTCTCTTGCTTGGCGCGTTGCAGTAAACCCCACAATTGGGTGGAATAATCTAACTGAAGACTAACTCACCCGCCACATGCATGAGTCATCGGACTGTAGAGATAATTTATAAAACTTTTTCTTCAATCCAGATTTTCTACAGTAATGGTGCTAGCCTGACTCGGCCTAGACTGCAGGTGCCCCCTCTCTTGCCCAGGCACCTGCTTGTTGCCCCTGGGTGGGAGGGGTGGCACTGGATGACCCTAGCGTTAATGACCTTAGTGATGTTTAAATGGTACTGGGATGACTTCTACCGGGTTTAGTTATATTGTTTCCACTTAAAGGTCTACAATGTTATGACTGTATTGCTTAACTTTGCCGACTAAGTCAGCCCAAAGTAAATACTTTTTATCAGGAATATTCACACAGAGGAAAGCAAGACAATGATGACGTTCCTACTTTAACTTTACAGTTCATGTACTGTATAGAGGATTCCGTAGGGTTTTGAGTGCTATGTTCTAGTTGACGTCTATTTCTGCTCATTCAGTTAACACTACTGATAATGTCAATGGGGCCATTTGAACAGATAATTGTAATGTTTTCTCGGCCCTTTTACCTCCTGCATGTTTCCAGATGACATGACGGGGGCAGCATTAATTCCAGCGTCCCCGGACACGTGGACCCCGTACCCCCTGTACACCACGGAGCTGACTCCCGGGCTCCCTCACGGCGCCTTCGCCTATCCAGCGGCAGCTGCTGCTGCTGCAGCCCTCCACGCCCAGGTACGGGACCAACCGGTCTCTCTTCCCTTTTATCCTTCCATCTCTCCACTCACTGTAGTTCAGTAAGAATGGAAGCCAATAGGCCCGCCCTTGTGCTCTTGACATCCTCTCAGACTCATTAGCCCAGTGCCAATTCAATGCCTTGCCGCCATCCTTAAAGGTCGACTCAGCAATACAACGCCATCAAACACGTTGGCATTGACGTCTGCAAGTGGGAAGTCACCCCAACAGAACTTTTGGCTCTTTTACACACTTCCTTGAGGCATGTCCACTGGGATGAGCTGTTAGTTGCAGCCTTGGCAGATCTGAATTTTGTTTTCTGTGAACAGGAAATTGCCCCGCTGTGTATAATATTGTATAGTCTACCTTTAACGCTCTGTTAAGCTTCAAAGCGACTTATACCACAGAGGAAGTTATTTCTGACTCACTGAACTAGTAGCATCCCCTTCTCTGTTCTCTACACTAGTAGCATCCCCTTCTCTGTTCTCTACACTAGTAGCATCCCCTTCTCTGTTCTCTACACTAGTAGCATGTCCTCACAGCCCCTCATTGATTCTCACCAGGGAAGAGCCCTACTGCTTCCTAGGTGTCTGGGCCTGAAAGCTGCAAGTGTGACTGGAGGCTTTAATGCATCCCCACCTTCAGAGTTCACTTCCTTCCTGTTAAGTCTGTATCCAGCCTCACACTGTAGGGCCATTAGGGAGAGGCGTCCATAGAGATCATATTAAATTACCTTTTCTAAATCTATGGAGGACACTCCTACCCAGTGGTGGAAATGGACTTGACTCAGGACTACCCAAGTAGGGAGGTCTGGGGACAGACTGATGGACGTATCGCCGGCCACACAGTTTATACCTGGAATCCAGGGGCCACAATCTGTAGGAAAGCATTGAAATGTTGCAGCTAGAAATAAAATGAACAGATGTAATTCGGCTAGATGTCAGAGACATGTTTATTCTTTATATTTTTCTATCCGAACCTTCAACAATGTTGTCCCCTGTTGAACGTGAACCTGTTCTAAATGGGTTCCCCCTCAATTCCACCACTGCTTCTCCCTTCAAGTGAGACTCTTGTGAGGAAACTAGCCCATGATAAAGAAGCCAGCTATAGGACCCTTCAACCAGCCTTTCCATCGGTGTGCTGTAGGAATGCTCTCACTGCAAACTGAGGCAGGAAACACTGAAGTCCTGCCATTGCTAGCTAATTGCTGTCTAAGTGCTGGTGTTATGGTACAATGGGCTACACTGCAGTAGTCCGGCCCGGCAAGAATAATGGAAACTTTCTGCCACGGGTCATTTGAAGTTCAGCGCCAAGCTCACTTGTGTAATGTATGAACATGGTGGAGTGTTACCCTGTGAAATGGGCAGCGATTGTGTTTTTCATTGGATAAAACAACCTCAGAAATGTGTGGTATTTACTGGGAGAAAACTGTCGGTCTTGACGACCTTCTTTGGCGGTGATAATTTACTGTCCACGTCCTTGATTGGAACAGAAGCTTTTCTGTTTGAAATGGAGAGGAGAGTTCCTAATTGCCATCTGATGAAAGATCCCTCAAATGCTCTGAATTTGCCACCGCCAACACTCCTCCGTCGAATGAATGAGGAAATACACTGAACTTCGTGTAGTTGCCAAACCACCAATGAATTGTAAGTCTCTAAAACCAAAGCTTACCTTACATTTACCGGTAGTTCACCCTGTCGTGGTCAAATTTCAGTTGTCTTTTGTTTGAAGTCCTAAGGCAATAACTCGTATACAAAGTATGAACTGTTGTTCCTGTCAATTTGTACTGTCATGGGGTACCCGTTTGACCTCATTTAGTCCAACCAAACTAGTTGGACCAGAGGTATGGAAAGGTAGTTGTCAATCAGTTGCTTTTAAGATGGAAATGTTGAACACATGGAATAGCTTGCTTGTCTCATTTCCATGAATGTCGTGTTACGATACTGTTCATTGTCATAGGGCAGCTATGACCCACATTCCTATGGTCTTTGAATGACCAGTGCTTAAAGGGACAGTTCATCCACATCTCTTAAATGTGTTATCCTTTTAGAGCTTTTCAATAGGTGACAAGACTTCAGTCCACAATTAGGATAATGTTAATTTCTTTCCCTTTCTGTCTAAAGTCTTGTTTCCTACATTCCTCCTGTTGGGAAATCTCACAGGATGTGATCAATTGTTATTTTGTCTGACTATGGTTTCTTTGATCTCTCTAGATGCGCTGGTACCCTACTCCATCTGAAACTAACCAGCCAGGATGGAAGTCCCGGCAGTTCTGTTAGATATTTAGTGAGTATCTTTATACAAGTGCTTTCATCAAAGGTTTTTCAGAACATACAATATGGATTACATTAAAATGATTGAAATTGACTTTTGTTGTCCAATTTCCCCCTTCAGATGTATTTTGGGAACCATACCTTCTCCGTCCAGTTGAAGGGAGGTTTAACTGAGCTCGTCATTAATTTAATCAGGTTTATTTAATGGACAAATGTGCATTACAGACCTATTCATGTTCTCTGGAGGGGTCTGAACTGACAACCTTGCCATTGACAGATTGAGCTGATTCCTTTTGGCAATGATTCCGGTACCACCTTAGCACTTCCAAACCTCACGTGAGCCAAGTAAACGCCACAGGTCATTATTTGCTGAAGAGAATAACATTCTGAAGTTGTACATTATAAAGCGACTCCTTGGGTTATGGCCTAGAGAGCTCAGAGCTCAGTCATTGCATGTTGAAGTATTTTTGGCATGAATTAGAAAGCAGAGTTCTGTGTCCTTGTGTTTCTTAGTGCTTGTGTTGCCTCTTTACCTGGACCTGAAGTCTAGACGATGAATCCCCTTTGCTTCCTGTGTATTCCTGGTCTTACCTGTGAAAGATGGACTGTTGTGTAGATGGCTCCTCTTGCATGGACCTTGTAGAATGCACCCCTAGGTTCTGACAATCCCAGTCTCTCCCAAAATATCAATGTCTATAAAGAGTATATTTGAGCAAATGCAAAGTACAAGTATTTTTGTACTTTTGTTTAATGTATATTTATGCATTTTGTGCTACTAAATAATGAACGTGTATGTTTGTTTAGGAGTATTTTGTGTTTTGGTGTTATTTTGATCTATAATCCTGTAAGTACTTTAAAAAAGTGCATTTTGTTTTTGTTTGGTCTACTGAAATATTCAAGAATTCTAACAGTGGCCCATGTGCCATTTGGACTGCTAAGAAATTGATTGCTGTAAAATGTTGATTATTCAGAATGTGAAACTGTACTACAAATATGAAGGGGTTGCTTTTGGAAGCCATTTTTTAATGGCCTAGCAGGATTAGGTGGATGGAGAAATTTAAGTTTGCAGTTTAGAAAAAGTTTCTCTGTATCTGCTGAACATGAGATGTACAAATGTTCCCGTTTTATGAATTAAACAAAGTGAATGCATTTGTTTTCTGATTGAATTAACCAGGTCTAAACTATACATGTACTTTGAGTGTTATGCGTAAGCTATGGTTTTGCTGACTTGACTAAACTTTACACTACATCAGAGCTCATTTCAGATGTTTCCAGGTCAATTATTCATTTTAAATATACTGTTGTATTAGTCTCTTTGTATTACCAGTAGAGCTGACCTACACCACCCACTCTAACCTCTGAAGATGTTATGTGTTTCTGCCCAACCAAGCATGATGGCTTCTCAAGGGATTGTTAAGTGGCCATTTTCAATAGAACCAGCTGCTTATTTACATTGGGTGATGCACTGCTGGGGTTCTGTCCATTTTCATGGTCTGTTTTGTGGCCAGAATAAGCATTTATTACAGTATTCAATACAATTTTGGCTAATGACTAGTTAATACTTTCTGGACCCCAGGAAGGCTAGATATATCATTTGAAATATAAACTAAGACAATGAAATCATTTGACGTTAAAGCAAAGATGCTGACTTGTCAACACAAACTAATCCACATGGGGTAGAAATAAGAGTACCAAACTGCCTTTCCTGGCCTGTTCAGTCAATACAATTATTGGTTGTAGGCACTCTTGCTCTAATGACAATAGTTGTCTCATGGGTGAAACAATGATTTCAGCAGCATACTGTACACAACCTTGGATGTGGTTTGTGATTTAATTCTGTTTGAACATTCAGAGTTGATAAAAAGCAAAGAATCCGTAGCTTGACCTTCAGGAAAACAGGACGGGCATAAGACCTGTGCTTTGATGCAAGATTTGATTTGACAGGATATCGATGACGCCTGCTGTGACATCATGCACGCTATGGATTAAGGACAGATGGGTGCTTCGGCACCAACCAAATCTGGAAGTAAAAGGTAGAGCAGGTCAAACATCCTACAATAAAATCTTTCCAAGTCAATGTAATCAGTGAGCAATGAACAGAATTATGTTTGGTCATTCAAAATCTAGTGTTTGTGAATGATTAAATTAAATGGTCTTATGTAGATTTATAGCCTAGGCCTATTTGAATTAGTATGTGTTTGTAAACATTACTTTTACAACAGATAAACAACTGTATTTGATGTGCATATAGTTTTGCTTACTCCGTTTGATAGCCCATTACAATAGCAACAATGAACTGACATACAGTACTATAACCAAATAATTCACCATTTACCATTAATGATGAATAAGTTATGATTGAATGATGGATGAATTAATATCTGCTCCCTGGTTATGAGTCCAGTCCTCACAATATTATACAATTAGCTTTGTCTATACAATGTAAACATAAGCCTATAGGCTATGGCTGGAGCTATATGTCTCAAAATAGTCAAATAAAACCTATAACTTTGGTTCCCTCTACAGCCTGGGCATTTTCAGCATTAGCATGGACACCAGTCTGTCTGGATTGTCTGGAAGAAATTGAGAAAGTATGTCACATAGTTAAGCAGTCATTTACACAAATGCACTTCTGCTATACAATCTTAAATGTTACTAAGTGTGTAAACATTTGAATGAATTAAAATCTCACCATCGAAATATTCCTCTTCTGCACTTTCTTGAGGCAAAATCATCAACGATGTCATAATAGGACATGCGTTTCACCACATCATGATTTATACTTATGATGGCCAGACCACTCAAACGTTCCTGTGACATGGAAGACCTCAGGTAGCTTTTGATGAGCTTTCATTTTGAAAAGGTTAGGACAGAGTTCCTCCAGGTTTTTCTCACAGAGAAAGGAAAGCAGCTCAAAGGCAGTCATCTTGTCTGATGGCAGATCAGGTCAATTCTGAATCTCGTGTGCCAGATCCATTCCACTGATGTCACAGTCATCTCTGAAGGTTAGAGTGTTTTCAACTTCCATGCAGTGAGCCTTTAAAGATTTACTGGACATCTGAGAGGCAGTGCTGAAGTTCAGCAATACTCCATATTTGGTTTTCACCTGGTTGAGTGTTTCAAATCTCTCATCCATGGATGTCACAGCAGAGTCGACCACAATGTTGAAGTAGTTGACATCAAGGTTTTTCAGTGCATCAGTGACTGGTTCATCAGGAGCCTCATAGCTGAAATGCCTCTTGCTGATTCTCAGTCTCTTCTCTTTCAGAAAAGCCTCCACATTAATTTCTTCACAAATGCTTTTGGCTGTTGTCTGGGCCTCAGAGAATCCAGTTTCCCGGTATGTAGTGAGGGAGGCCTTTGCATTTGAGATTAAATTCACTGTGATCTCAAACTGCATTGAGGCGGATTGGAGGAGCTTGTTCGCCTTCTTTGTCATTGTCAGTATCTCACACCATAGAACACAGCAAATCAACAAGCGGTAGGATCCAACTTCCTCTGCAAGTGCTCGTGCCTCCACTTTGGCCACAGGATCGTTGATCGTCTGTCTGGCTTCCAGTAATGCCTCCCGAACCTCAGAAGCCTGATACCTGATTGCATGAACACTTTGGAGCCTACTCTCCCATCTTGTGTCACTCCGTGACTTCACGGTTATGTTCACGTGTTTCTTCAAAACACTCCATCTTTGTGTGCCAGCTGAAAAGAAGGTGAAGAACTTTCGCTAATGCACAAAAATCCCAACTGCTTCTTTTGAAGATTTGGCAGCATCTGCAATGACAAGGTTTAGAGTATGTGCTCCACATGGGATGAACACGGCTCTGGGATTTTTTTTTTTTAGCAGTCTGGCTTGTACTCCTTGGTGCTTGTCCTTCATGTTGGTCCCATTATCATAAGCTTGCCCTCTGCAATATTCAAATGGAATCTTCAGCTCGTCCAGCTTCTCTAAGATGACAGTGGACAGATTCAAGCCTGTTGTGACCTCAACATTCACAAAGCCGAGGAAGTGATCCTTGATCTCTGGCTTTCCTTTTAAAGCCACACTTCTCAGAATAATGGACATGTGCTCCTGGTGACTAATGTCAGATGTACAGTCCAAGATAATGGAGAAGTACTTTGAGTCTCTTACTTGAGTCACTATTGCTTCCAGAATCTTGTCTCTCACAATCTGTATCAGCTCATTCTGTGTGCGCTTCCCAAGGTAAAGAACGTGCGTCTCTCCATCTTTCATTTTGTTCTGATGATTTTCCTTAACGGGGTCAAATTTTGCCAGTAATTCAACCTCTTTTAGGAAGTTTCCATTATCTGGTTGGAAGAGTTTGTCTGATGAACCCCTGAATGCTAGGTTTATTTCAGCCAGAGATTGGGTGATACTTATTAAATGTGTAAGGACATCCCGCCATCTCTTTCTTTCAGCCTCCAAAACTGTCATTTGTAACTGGTCAAGAGTCTGTCCCCGACTTAGGCGCAGATCAAGTTCTCTCCACTTAATCATATTGTTTGTGTTCAGGACTACCCTCGTGGTGTTTCAGAATGGTGTTGATATTTGACCAGTTATTCACACCTTACTTTATTATTTTGTAGTCTTTGGTAGAAAATAGCTTACAGCAAAAACATACACAGTGTTGTTTTTGATAATCTTTTCCCATTTGACAGCTGTCTCTTCAATAAGCCTGAATGGAAACCTCTTCTAGACTTGTCTTTAGGGTAAGAAAAACCCAGTCCTGGTTTGAATGGACCTCTAACTCAGTCCTCATAAAGTCTGTGAAGACTGGGGGTCAATCTGCTGGGTCATTTGGTGGAGCAGCAACTGTTCTATTAGGGTCTGAGCTGTTTGTATCTGATGCTGGCTGTACACCTCTGGTTGTGCTAGTACTGGCTGAGGCTGCCTGTACTTCACCTGGGTCTGTGTTAGTACTGGCTGAAGCTGGCTGTACTGGATCTGTGTTAGTACTTGCTGAAGCCAGATGTACTGGGTCTGTGTTAGTATTTGCTGAAGCCAGATGTACTGGGTCTGTGTTAGTATTTGCTGAAGCCAGATGTACTGGGTCTGTGTTAGTATTTGTTGAAGCCGGCTGTACTGGGTCTGTGTTAGTATTTGCTGAAGACGGCTGTACTGGGTCTGTGTTAGTACTGGCTGAAGCTGGCTGTACTGGGTCTGTGTTAGTTCTGGCTGAGGCTGGATGTACTGGGTCTGTGTTAGTTCTGGCTGAGGCTGGATGTACTGGGTCTGTGTTAGTATTTGCTGAAGCCAGCTGTACTGGGTCTGTGTTAGTACTGGCTGAGGCTGGATGTACTGGGTCTGTGTTAGTACTGGCTGAGGCCAGCTGTACTGGGTCTGTGTTAGTACTGTCTGAGGCTGCCAGTACTGGGTCTGTGTTAGTATTTGTTGAAGCTGGCTGTACTGGGTCTGTGTTAGTACTGGCTGAAGCCGGCTGTACTGGGTCTGTGTTAGTACTGGCTGAGGCTGGATGTACTGGGTCTGTGTTAGTACTGGCTGAGGCTGGATGTGGATCAACTGAGTCTGTGCTTGTACTGGCTGATGATCCAGCATCTCCTCTACTGACAAACTTAAGCACAGCACCTGTAAATTATAGATAACAATACTATTTTATCAGCTGCATCAGGCCCATTCAAACTGGCTCCCCCAGATTTCCTTTTATACATTTTCAAGTATAAAATACTATTTATACCATGGCTTGGCTGAATACTTGATGGTTATTATTTACTGAGAGATGTGCATCCATATTGCCCAGTACACCCAGCTAATCAACATTTTAAATCCAATATATAAATCAATAGTCAATCCATTGCTTTCCATCTTGCATTAGTCCAGAGTTGTAACTAAACCTTGATTGAGAGACTAGATAATCATTGTCTTGTTTTAAAATGATGTGCGCCTGTGAGGAGTGCCATCACGCCCATATATTGTCTGGACTGGTCCCCACAGAGGTTGCTGCTGGAAAGTGCGAGTTTCATTTCGTCCACGCGCATATGAACGCATGTTCACGCGCGACGCGGTTATCTTTTCCGAGCTGCAGTTTATAAACACCGTTGCCCGTTGGCGTTTATCAAACGTAATAAATAGTTGTATTTCGCTCTCACTTTTGTTAGGCACAAAGTCACAGAACAGCCCTGGAAGTGGCTGGCAAGCAAGCAAGACACAGACAGACCAAGAGATGCACTGCCCAGCTAGGTTAGCAAGACAGACAGACTAGAGAGAGATGCAATGCAAGCTAGCACATCTACTTAACGTTACTGTTATTTGCTGACATCAAACTTGGAGAGGATAGAACACAGGTTTACCTGATTGCTGTTCCCGCAATTCACTCACATAGTTCCTCTTCATCCTCTCATCGAAGTTGTAAACATTGACACCCGCTTTGACACGATGGGAGGCGGGGCCCTACGAAACTTGCGTAGTGAGCGTATAGGGCCGTCCGGCTCTGAGAATATAACACCACGTTTAACCATTCAATTAGGACGAGGATACTTCTTTAGTTCTGTAAAAATATTGCATTAGATACGGTTTATTATGGTCAAGACATACCTATGGGCCAAGTTGTAGCCTACAAGGTGTTGCTATAGGCTAATAAAATGATAGTGACATTATTTCATTACAAAAAAGAGAGCTTTACAATATCAATTTAAAATGGCTATCAATTATACATAATTTAGTTTCAATAATTATATGTGGACATTTACGTTTTTTGACTGTGCTAGAAACACGAGGTTTTTCATGGAATTGCATATCAACTGACCTAAAAAGGAACATCGCATTAATTTCATGCCAGGGGGTCACATGGTGACTGAAGTGCAAGTGAGCAAATGTTGCCGTGCTCATACATTTAAAATGTATCAAATTACAATGAGGGAGTTTGATAGATGATGCTATGTAACATTTGAATAATTTAACAGATTTAAATGAGCAATTGGGGGTTACGTCCCTTTCTAAGAGCACATTGATAGATTTACCTAGTCAGTTCAGGGATTCGAACGAGCGACCTTTCGGTTACGCGCTCAACGCTCTTAACCGCTAGGCTACCTGTCACATTTATCTGCAGAAGTCTCGCCATTTATTTCAGCACATTCCAATAACTTGCAACTGTTTCACTCCAGCATTCACGCGTGAAAAACGCCAGTCAAATGCTGTGTTCATAACCAAGTGGGAAGGTGGTAATTTTCCGTTGTGAAGTAGTAAATATTAGTTGGCCGTATTCATGTGCTTTGAAGTCGTTGAGATACGCCGATTGGCTAATGGCAAACAAGATGCGTCAACCATAAACAAAACTTACAGCTATCATGCTCGCAAACCAATTATATTGTTTAAAAAACATATTAATATATAGCTTTTTATAAATAATGTGTTGTTGTTGCATTTAACTGCTGTTATCTAGGTAATTTCCTTAGTAGGTGACGTCAGATATGAGAGAAGTCGGCCTTCATGGATGATAGATGAGTGACCCACTAGTAATTACTAGTTCAAGTGGATTTTTCCCAGTCGTATGCAATGACTGTAAATATGAACGGACAAAGCCATCGATCACGTGACACCATTCATCCTGTGAAGACTCGATAATGCATTGAAGCCAAATTAAGTCGGTTAAAATGGAGTCATATGCCGCGTTCAAAACAACTGGGAACTCGGAAATATACGATGTCAAATCATGGCGTCAGTGATCTTCAGATCGGAAAGTCTGAGCTCTGGAAAGAAGCAGGGTTCCAGAGTTGGATTTCCGAATTGGATGACACTTCAAATAGATTTTTCCCAACCGGAGCTCGATTTCCCAATTCCGACTTCCCAGTTGTTTTGAACGCGGAATTAACATGCGCAGTTTGAGCTACTCCAGGAAGTGACGTTACAGGCTAGCTCAGTGCTGCCCCCTTTCATTGACGAACTCAAATTGAAGACAACCGGGGTACTGCAGGCTGCCCAGGGGTGAAAGTAGATTACATTTCTTCCCAGTACGGGGTCTCATATGTGTGCACACTCTGCGCGTGCACCACCAATTTGTATGGGCCTAATCATAGAATTATATTAATTCAATATAATCGATGTGGGCCAAGTCGTAAAGATTTGTCATTGAATTTCTAAAATGTGCTATTTTTTATTGTGGCATAAACACAAGCAGGCATTATGTTTTCATCGGATTATCAATAACTTCAAAGGGCTCCTTTACTGGGCTACCTCCACACGTTCATCCACTCGCAACATATTTCCAGCCTCCAAACAGTGGTGAATAGAACGAGACATCTTTTACACAAAACACCATAAAGGGTAATGACATTTGGCGATTGTCATTAGGACAGAATTTATGCGTCCACTGTTGTCTGCTCAAGTCATTGAAGCCAGTGTGCCTCATGCATTGTTAGCAGAAAACGGGATCCCCGTTATAAGTGAATGTAAAAATGTCAATCTTTGTGGTCAATCTTCGTGTAAATAAAATATTTTTTCAAAGACAGTCATGGTGCCAATAATTGCTTCTAATACAACAGATGTATGTCATTGAACCGATTATTTTAAAATAGCACATAGAAGAAGCTTTATAAGGATAATTTAGTTGCTAATGGCAGCCTCAGGTGTAAGGTCATGTAAGGCGGCCCCAGCAAAATAAATAGAGTTACGCCGTTCCGGTAAAACACGAACCTACCACAATAAACTATAGGCTACTACACTATTATTTATCATTACCGCATGTCAGAGGCATGACAAATTAGTGAATTAGACTTTAAAACGGGTACTCCAAAATGAGATGTGGTTCGATGAGAAGACTGCCATTTTGCCAAGGCAGAGAAGAGTGGCCGACATCGAGACTTGTGAGAGGGGGGCAGTGTTTTCTCCTGGCCATATGCGGTAAATACCATCTTCCCACTTGGTTATAAACGCAGGCAAAGTACTTGGCAATGGTACCGCCCAAATCACCTGATTGGATAGGCATACGTTTTCCTAATCAATGTGGATAATTGTCTACCGACTACATTCATAAGTATGACCTCGACGTAAGTGGCGGTTGTTTGAAACATTTCTGTTAGATATTTCCTACCATGGCGTTTTCATTGGTAAGAAAAACACCAACGAGTAGTTGTATTTCGCTCAATGGTTTTTGTCTTTCAAACAACAGTAGCACATGAAAAGCATATAGGCCTAGGCTACAATTAAAAGTAATCTGCTGCTGCTAGTCTAATAGGTTTAGGCCTAAATCTATGTAAAATGGACAAGCCAATATCGTGACTTTTAAGCCTGAAAAATGAACCTAGAATATGTATTATCCAGGGTGATCGATGTAGCATACGAAGCCATACATTTTAATCTAATGTTAACATACATTACTTGAATTACATCCAACTGATATTTTAACAAGTTTGTTCTCATTTCTAGAGAGACGAACTTCGACCCCATGACAATTGGGCACCAGAATCTGCGGCCTTGTCCACTTGCAGTAACGCGGACATATATCGTAGAATGAACACCATGCTGGGCAACTCTCTGGATTTTACTGGTGTGTGCACCACGTCCGGCACCAAGGGAAAGCTAGACATGCTCCTGACCGGTAAACTTTCTCGCTGCACGTGTACTTTGGAATGACACATCGTTATGCTTGTAATCAATGGCAGTAAAGGGGAAACTATTAGCATACTAAACATACAATTTCCCTTTTTTAATGGCTTTTTGAAGTCTACACAGCTCTTTGTCATAATTGTGGGAACAGCTGATTCATGCTGCAGCATTGCAGCACTTGTAGGCTGAGCTTGAGGTCTTTGCCAAGACTCTCAGACACTGCAATTCTACTCTGTATTTAACCTGATATATTTATTTTAAATTCAGTCATGCACTAGGCCACCCAGCTTGTCCACTTTGTAGTTTCTAATGAATTGAAAAGATAATTGGAGTATAACTTGTAACATTGTTATGCTCAAAGTTCTTAAAATAAGAAATGCCAAAATGCACCCTGGTCTCAGAGCATTTGGTATTCTGTGTAAATCCGAGACACTCCATTTAGTATATTACTTTTCGTCATCACATCTTTTGGATTATATGTTATGAGTTATGTTAAAGAATTATCGAAGAGATCATTTTAGTGTTAGTGTAAGGGTTAGCTAACATGCTAAGTAGTTGCAAAGTAGGAAGTAGTTGACGTTGCAAATTGCTAAAATGCTAAAGTTGTCAGTGAGATTCACTCGCAACCTTTGGGTTGCTAGACGTTCATGTTAAACGCCCACCCCGACCAACCACCTTAAATTAGATTGGTTTTATGTAACTACCAAACGTGACATAATATTCTTTGCAATCAGGATTTACATTTACTATGTTACGTCTAGTCTGAGACCAGGCTGCAAAACGTCTTACATTTTTATTTGTATGGCTTCAACTCAGTTGGCACCAATGGTTTTTGACCAACTTGTCATCCCTTATGAACCTTCCATACAACTGTGTAACCAGACTTGGGGCATATTTAAATTTTATCATAGGCTAGTATGATTGTTTTTTATGCTGAAACATAATGATTTACAATGTTGATTATGACTCACATTTTACAAAAATTACAACAATCATCCCTCCTTGAGATTGGGTGTGAATGACGCATTATAAATCTGGCAATGTTAATCCAGCTAGAAACAAAGCTTCAATGATGACCTATCCTCCTCTACCCAACCACCACCCTAATCCTCTGCCTTGAGTTGCTGAATCAGGACTGTAGATAGCAGTTGGAGGCTGTCCAGCCCTGAAGTGCAATGGGGCAAGCTGGCAGTGCAAATCACTCTGTCCTCCTTCTGATCAGGCAGCTGCTGCAACTATAGCTTCTGTGTGTCTGTGACACTGGCAAATCTGGGAGGGTGAGCCAGCCAGCTCAATACACCAGGGATTTCTGCTCTGTGCCCCCTCCTACCCTGCAGCTAGAATACTACCACACCCCTCTCTCTCTCTGCCGGTCCCCCACCTTCTCTCTGCTCATGACTCTCTCCCTCTGTCTGCTGCATCTCTCTCTGCCAGCTCACTCAGGAAACTAGGCTAGAGCTACTGTTAGCAGCAGCAGCGGCTGGCTGCCATCGCTGACAGACGCTGTGCCGGGGGAGTCTGAGAATATCTCCAACAGGAATTTTTCATTACCCAGTTAGAGGAAACGGAAGGGGGGGTGGCGGTGGAGCTGATGTCATTAGCAGGGGGGTGCGAGTGAATCAGCAGTCTGGTCACATTCTAAGTCGGTCAGTGATTCAGATGGAAATGCATGGCAGTTGCAACGGGCACAGTCGCAGCAGGTTCACCTGATCAACATGCAGGGAAGGGTTGCTACAGTCTGACTTCATTTCTACCAGTAAGATTTTGTTTTTGGGAAAGCGAAGCCATTTCACTCGACACCCCCTCCCTTCTCATGTCCTCTTCCCTCGGGCAGATGCAGGGTGCTTAACTGTTTATTAGCTCATCTCTCCTCGTTCGTCCACAGACCTGCAGGAATCGGAGCTGTCTGCAGTGGGAAGCAGGATGCTCTTCCCCAGTAGCAGTGTCAGTGGCAGCGGAAGCTCTCTCCACGAGGGCGCCTCCAGAGGCCTGCCAGATGTCAACGACCTGGGCCTGGGCCTCCAGTCCCTTAGCCTGTCCGGCTGGGAGCGCCCCTGGAGCAGCCATGACACGGACACACACACCACCGCTGCTTCCCAGGCCCACACCAGCTCTACCTCCAGTGAGTACTTGAATATTTCCTTTGTAGTGAATACTGAACTATACTGTTGACAGTGTACATTTAAGACGAAGTACATTAACATAAAGGCTTTGGCTGTCCTGTTAGTCTACTGTACCACATGTTCCAATGTGCTGGGAATAAACTGCTATTTGCTAGTCTGGTACTTCACATTGGATTTAATGAGTGCTAAAGCCTACTTAGGTTTTGTGTGGCATTGTGTCAATGTAACTTGCTCTGGCTTTGAGACAGTATGCTGCATTATCAGTAATGACTTCTGTTCAGGTGTTGGCATTGGAGGTTTCTCTTGGGTTTGGTCCTGTAGTATTTTAGGTATACTGAGCTATTGTCATCCTTAGATTTAGAGCTTTCATCTGGCTGTTGCAGAGAATGATGTGGCAGTTTGTCCGTTGTCTGTGGACCTGCTATTTATATCCCCGAACAGGGTGAACTCGTATTTAACTTGTTTTTCAGATATTCAATAGTGTCCCTACTTAATTGACTTAAATAATGCCTTTTCCCATCAGGATGAGGTTGACTATACCTCCCTCAAGCACCTTGTACATAATTATTTGTTTTGTGGAATATCTCATTCCATGTTTTAGCTTAATGACATTACCCTGCCTCCACAGTGTCGCCTCCCATCTCACTTTGTACTGACCCAGTTCTTGTGATGAGATTGTCACAACATATCCATACCATCCCAGACACAAACTTGTTAACAGCACTGCCCTGAATGGGGCTTCTGAAGTGGGCCAGTAGAGTCAGATTCCCTTGGTGCCTCATGTTCAGCCCACTGGGACAGCTAGACCCACAGTAAGTAATTTGTGTGGTTGTCAGCTGATCCAGTCTGCATTGTCAGATCAGCCCAATGAGCGGGGCTTGCCTAGCTCCTTACAACCAATGAAGTTCTAATGCTGTAGGATGGTAACCGTACTAGTTGTGCGTTGGACCTATAGTTTCATTATGGAAGGTTGCATAGCAACTATAACAAGATGTGATGGTGTTTTAACCTTGTTCTCTGGTTTTTGCCTTATGGTGCGTTCTCTATCCTTTCAACATCTTGGTACCAGGAGTTCAATGGAAACTATTTAGTCATGAATTTTGATATGGCTGTGCTTGGCTAATGAGTCTGTCTAGTCATAGTCTAAGAAACTGGCAGTGTGGCAGAATTCTAATCTGGAATGGACAGACGGCCACTATGCTAAGGCCTGATGGTTTATCAGTCACCATTGCTCACTCGAAAGCAGCCATTTTGTAACTCGTAGATACAAATGGGCTCCCAGAATATTTTCCTGTTATTGACAGTGTGGGCCTGACAACAGTGTGGATATATCAGATTAATGTAAGTATCTGCTGGTTTTTATGCTCTAATCTGGGAGCTGTGTACTCTGACCAATTTGGTGAAATTGATTAACAGGTAGAAAAGTGTTAGGGCTGGTTGAATATAGCCTTATCCCAGCTTCAGCCTCTGATGCTGCTAGTTGTAAGAGCTGACTAAAATTCTGTTATGGTCTCAGTGCTGGACATGCTGGGCAGTCCCCTGGGCCAGATCCTGGGCAAGCCCCTTGGCTATAACCCCCCCAGTGAGCCCATGGGCACGGCAGCTGAATTCCTGGAAAAGTTCCCCGGCATGGCTCGCATGACCAGCCGCCTGGACTCGCGCTCCTTCCTAGACTCGCGCTCCAGCAGCCCTGTAGACTCTGAAACCAGTGGCTTCAGCTCCGGCTCGGACCACCTCTCAGACCTGCTCGTAAGTATCTGTGTACTTGGGTGTGGGGGGGGGGGGTGGTTGTAAACTTGAAGTGGTTTTTGAATTGATTTATGTCAAATGCATGTCACTGTAAATTTACATTCCACTCAAATGATTGTCATGGTTTAGATTTCATGTTTATTTTTAGGGGCGGACTTTTAGTTTGTTGTTCAAGGTCATGTCATATGTTTTGCTGTAGAGTAGTTAATGGAGATTTCTGCCCTTTCTGCTGAACTGAAGGAATGTCTCTAACCCCCTCCCAACCAGTCCTCCCTGAGGATCTCTCCCCCCCTACCTTTCCTCATGTCCAACATGCAGAAGGACTCTATGAGGCTGAGCTCTCTGGGCTCCAGGCTGAACTACCAGGACCACGGCTCCCCTCTCACCCCACCGCCCAGCGCCACCAGCTCTGCCACGGCCCTGTCCCGCCGCTGGCCCGGGGCCTCAATATGGCCCAGCCTGGACCTGCTGGAGACGCCCGACGACCCCTTCAGCATCGAGAGGGAGGCCCGTCTGCACAGGCAGGCAGCCGGTATGGGACAATGCTAACACGCTCAGCTTTCTATTGAATCTACATGTTCTACTGCTGTTAACAGCTCAGTCTTGACTTTCCCTTCAGCTGTAAATGAAGCCACCTTCACCTGGAGTGGACAACTTCCTCCCCGCAACAACAAGAACCCTCTGTACTCATACAAGGTCTTCCTGGGAGGAGTACCCTGGGATATCACTGAAGGTACAGCTGCTTCACCGTTTCCATGGCATTAAATTGTCTATCTTATTTTAGACGCAAACCTTGAGAGGAACAATGTTAAACAATCTTGAATCTAATTGGTTCATAGTACACTGTTTCTGTTTAACTGACCTATTACTGGTCTGACTGCTGACCCTTTTCTCTCCAGCCGGTCTGATCAACACATTCAGTGGCTATGGCCCTCTGAGTGTGGAGTGGCCCGGTAAGGATGGCAAGCATCCTCGTTGCCCTCCCAAAGGTAATATGCCCAAAGGTAATGACAGGCTGGTAGGATATTTACTCTTATGGTTCTAAGGTGGCACAGTGGTGGGCACTGGGCACGCAGTGGGATGATGAGTTTAGACACAAGTGTACTTGGTCATTCAATGGTTCCCACAAACCCTACCCCACACAAACATGTGTTTTGTGCAAGAAGTGGAATATTCTTTGTTTGTCTACCATGTTGATAATGAGTTTGAGAATACTGCTCACCTTGCCGTCTTCAGAATGGAGGTCGGAGTGGATCGTACCACTTGAGGACTCACTAACAATTCAGAATAAACAATGAGCAACACTTATTGGAATGTCTTTGTTCACATACACCATACTAATACTCTTGACCATTAATAGACTAGCAAATTCACTCTGTCAGTTAGCCTGGTGTTTACGCTCTGCTGTGCTCTGCTGTAGGCTACGTCTACCTTGTGTTTGAGAACGAGAAGTCTGTTCGTGCGCTGCTCCAGGCCTGCACCCAGGACCTGCTCCACCCCGAGGAGAACGGAGAATACTACTTCAAGATGTCCAGCCGCAGGATGCGCTGCAAGGATGTGAGTGGGGATGCTTGTGTGTCCTGGTGACCGCACCCAGGGGGTTTTGACCAACTGCTGTGTTCAAATTCTCTACCATTTTCTCAGAAGTGTGACTCAATAAAACATAATAAATCCCAATCAAGATGTCTTTAAACTAGAGATCTGGCAACTTCTGTCTGTAGTGTCTGAACAATTTGAGTCTCTTGAACATGTACACCCACAAGCCTCACAAGATTTATCTGAAGGTACCTAGAAGTTTTAAAATAAACTTAGTATATATGGAAATGGTTTAGTTCCTAAAATGAGGTTAAATGCATGTAAAAAAAAAAATAGCTCTACAGGACACACTTTAGAACAAACTTCCTTTTTTGGGGGGGGAGGGAGAATTGTCCCATGTAGTGGATCTGTTATTCAATGCATTTCTATGGGCTAATGGTAGGAATGCTTATTCAAATAATTTGTGTTAATAGTTTAAATTCTTCAGGGAGTCTTAAATCAAATGTTATACCATGGATAATTTAGCCAATCATAAAAAAAATCCATGTTAGCTTAGTAGATGAGCCAGTTAAAGGCTATAACAAAATAATGAAACCTCTGGGGGGGGGTCTCCTGTAGAGGTTCTGAAAACCACTGGTTTAGTGGAAAAGAGCTTGGAGGTAAATATTTAATGTTAACAGGATATCCACAAACGTTTAACATATCTGAAATGTTAACTTCTTGACGCACGGATCCCTTTAGCGGGATCATTTCCGTAAACAGCTGAATTGCAGAGCGCCAAATAATTTTTTTTTTTTTTTATCATGAAATCTCAAGTGAAATATACCAAAACACAGCTTAGCTTGTTGTTAATCTACCTATTGTGTCAGACTTTGAAAATATGCTTTACAGCGAAAGCAATCAAAGCGTTTGAGTTTCAGTCACTAGACAAAACAGTAAGAACAGCTAGCCGCAAATTAGCTTGGTCACGAAAGCCAGAAAATATATAATTAATCGCTTACCTTTGATAATCTTTGGATGTTTGTACTCACGAGACTCCCAGTTACACAAATGTTATTTTTTCGATAAAGATTAGTTTTATAACCAAAAACCGCCATTTGGTTTGCGAGTTATGTTCAGAAAACCACAGGCTCGTTCCGGTCCTGAAAGGCAGACAAATTCCAAAAAGTATCCGTAATGTTCGCAGAAACATGTCAAATGTTTTTATAATCAATCCTCAGGTTGTTTTTAACATACATAATCGATAATATTTCAACCGGACGGTAAACTATTCAATACTACAGAGAAAATGTCGAGCTACCACTCTCGGGCGCATGAACTAATCAAAGGACACCTGAAGCGTTTTGATAAATCAAAATAAAGGCTTGAAACTGTCTAAAGCCTGGTCACAGCCTGAGGAAGCCATTGGAAAAGGAATCTGGTTGATACCCCTTTAAATGGAGGGGCAGGCAATGGAACAGGGATTTTTCCAAATAAAAGGCACTTCCGGGTTGGATTTCCTCAGGTTTTCGCCTGCAAAATCAGTTATGTTATACTCACAGACAATATTTTGACAGTTTTGGGAACTTTAGAGTTTTCTATCCTAATCTGTCAATTATATGCATATTCTAGCATCTGGGCATGAGAAATAGTCAGTTTACCTTGGGAATGTTATTTTTTCCAAACATAAAAATAGTGCCCCCTAGCTGAAAGAGGTTAAAGAAAGAACACTGCTAGACTATTGCGACACACCCCTTGACCCTCCTCTCTGATCTCACAGGTGCAGGTGATCCCCTGGGTGATCTCTGACAGTAACTATGTGCGCTGCCCCTCCCAGCGCCTGGACCCCAGCAAGACTGTCTTTGTGGGCGCTTTGCACGGCATGCTCAACGCAGAGGCCCTGGCCAGCATCATGAATGACCTGTTCGGCGGCGTGATGTACGCTGGGATTGACACCGACAAGCATAAGTACCCGATAGGTGAGATATTACTGTTGAAAGACTGGCGGCGACTAGCCATGACTGTGGAATTATATTGGTGAATGTAGCTTTATTGTGAATGTATGGGGTGTGTTCTGTAACTGTCTGAAATGCAGCAGTCATTAAGGGTCTAATGTACGTTGACAGGCACTGCCTCTGCATTGCTTGCCATTTGAGTTTTCGGCTGGGTATCTGTAGAGCATTTAGCGATAACTGTGGAGGTAAAGATTTTAACAAATTTGAGAAGTAGCCTATTGCTGTCTGGGTTTGACCTTACATTGTAGACTGGCTGGGTCCTGTAGACTGGCTGGGTCCTGTAGACTGGCTGGGTCCTGTAGACTGGCTGGGTCCTGTAGACTGGCTGGGTCCTGTAGACTGGCTGGGTCCTGTAGACTGGCTGGGTCCTGTAGACTGGCTGGGTCCTGTAGACTGGCTGGGTCCTGTAGACTGGCTGGGTCCTGTAGAGGTGTAATGGTATCAATCCTTTTCGTCCTTAATCTCATGATGTACAGGTTCTGGGCGCGTCACCTTCAACAACCAGCGCAGTTACCTGAAGGCTGTGTGTGCAGCGTTTGTAGAGATCAAAACCCCCAAGTTTACAAAGAAGGTAAGAGCCGTCTGGTTTTAAACACGTGACCAGCATTGACTGCTTTCAACTATAGTGAACTAAAAATATAAATGCAACAATTTCAAAGATTTTACTGAGTTAGTTCACGAGGCCCTAATCTATGGATTTCACATGACTGGGAATACAGATGAGTCTGTTGGTCAGAAACCTTTAAAAAAATCTGGATCTCGTCACAATATTTTTGTGCATTGAAAGATTATCTTTGCAAAGGAGAAATGCTCACTAACAGGGATGTAAACAAATTTGTGGCCAAAATGAGAAGCTTTTTGTGGGTATGGAAAATATCTGCCATCTTTTATTTCAGCTCATGAAACATGGGACCAACACGTTTCATTGAGGAATTGTAATGAAGGGTAATTCTGCCCTTCTCTCAATGGTCTGAATATAAGCACTGTGATGTCCCTTCTCAGGTTCAGATTGACCCCTACCTGGAGGACTCCATGTGCCAAGTGTGCAGTCGCCAACCCGGGCCGTTCTTCTGCAGGGACCAGGTGTGTTATGACATTGGGTTGATGTGAATCTAGGATTACAACTATCTGGTCTAATCATGTTCAAGTATGTATCTATCCACTAAGGCCTCCTACTAAGCCTTTATTCAAGAAGCAAACATTTGTGTAAATTAAGTTTTATGGTATTAATGTTTAGGCACATCAATGATACACACATGTATGTTAACCACAGTGCACAAGGTAAGCTCACTACTACCTGTGTTCTCCTCAGGCCTGCTTTAAGTACTACTGCCGCTCCTGCTGGCACTGGCAGCACTCCATGGACCTTCTGAGCAACCACCGGCCCCTGATGCGCAACCAGAAGAACAGGGAGTCCAGCTAGAGCAGAGGAGTCCAGCGAGGGGGCGGAGAACCCCACACCTCACGGGTGAGGACACACAGCGGGCGTCCGCAGAGCACGAGTGTCCAGCTGCCCCGACACCAGGGGCACCATGGCACTCCCACCAGGATTGGGGGAGAAACACTGTAGAGAAGTCTACTGCTGCACTTGCTACTTTTTGCTGTTTACTTGTTCACGTTGGCACTATGCACAGTGACCTTGTTGGGATAGTCAGGGGCCCCACACTTCCTTATGCAGTTTCCCTGACTTGTGGCCAGACGAGGATGATTCAGGCCAGGGTTCAGAAGTAGATGAAAACGCCTTGATTTTTTTTTCCTTCTTATCCTTAAGTTTTTTGATTTTGTTTTACATGCGTTGCATATTGAGAGAGCATGCACGTCTCATTGCCTTTCGTTGGTAGATACCATACAGTGCCTTCAAATAGTTCCACCCCTTCCCCCCCACCCCCAGTTGGCTTACTGTTTTTCCTGTGCAAGCCAGCTGGTGTTTTTTACTTTGGAAGATGAGTTGGGCTTCATTTAACCAGTCGCATTTCAGACATTTTTACGCAGTTTTTTACTAATTTGTACACAAACGGTTTTAAGTCATGACAAGGAAATTTGGAACCGAATTCTACCTGGCGGCTTTTTAATTTTTTCCCCTCCCCTTGGTTTTTCCTCACCCCGAAGTATTAGTCTGGGGCTGGTGGTAGATTTGTTCTCCCTACGATGTTCTACTGCAGGGGTATGCAACCCTGTTCCTGGAGTGTCGCAAGGTCTGCAGGATTTTGTTCCAACTAGGCACCACACCTGACCAATTGATCTGTTCAGTGATTTCCTAAATTCAACACCTGGTCTTCCAGGTTGGTTAAAATGTATAACATGAAGTGCATGTGGCACTCCAGGACCAGGGTTGCCTTCCCCCTGTTCTACTGAATGGGCACAGATTAAGGTGTTGAAGCATTACTTTTCTTGTATTGTTGGGCAAGTTCATAAAGCCCAACGTTACTGGACACTGCTTCAACTGGGTTTCCATGTTTTTCAATCAATTGGATGGATCTTTACTGAGACGAACGGACATTGACGTTTTGATTGTAAGTTACATAGTTTTATTGTTGCACTTTTTAATTTGCACTTTAGGAGAGGGTGGCAGTGATTTGTAATCACTGTTTTTGTACATCAACAGAGCTCAGATCTGAGCCCAGATATGAACCGCTGCTTGTTTCCTGTTGAATGTAGAACTTCCACTTTGCTAAAACCGTACCAAGAGCTTGAGTAGACCTAACACAGCTTTCCCTGTGCTTTCTTACTCCATCGCCTTCCTTGTTCCTGTTGGATATATGCATATTAAGCTGTGTGCCAAAGACTAAGTGTCTTTCCCCCATCAAGTTACTCATGCTGAGCTTGTCTTAGCCCAGCTGCTTTTTAGAGTTTTGAAAGTCTACCTCACTGTGGTCTCTTTGCTGCTACTTACTGATGTGGATAATGTTCAGATTGGGCACAATAAAGGTGTTTAAGCATTACCTGTTGCTTCTGGTCTTACTTGTACACTAATCTTGTGGTGATTTCATGAATGTGTGCATAGCTCTTGGATGATATGACCTTAGAAATAAGTAGATTTAAAGGGATGGAGCACTTTCTTGAAGTTCTTTTTCAAGGCAATCATTTACCTCAGATCACCACCCCCAGCTGTTTCATGATGCAAGTAGCGTAACAATGAGCCATTACAAGCTGAAGGAGAGCCGCACACAGTAGGAGCTCAGATGCAATAATTTAATAACCAACGTTTTGACAGACAAGAGGTTTTCATCAGGTATAACAATGATTGTTAAAGTTTTCATACCCCTTATTCCACATTCTTTTGGTTAAGTAGATTCTCGGCCTCCCAAGTGGCGCAGTGCTAGCTGTGCCACTAGAGATTCTGGGTTTGAGTCCAGGCTCTGTCGCAGCCGGCCACGACTGGGAGACCCATGTCAAGAAACAGTGTGGTTGGGTTGTTTCGGAGGATGCACGGCTCTCGACCTTCCCCTCACCCAAGTCCGGGAGTTGCAGCAATGAGACAAGACTAACTACCAATTGGATACCACAAATGGGTAAAAAAAAAAGTAGATTCTGACCAGTCTATACACTACCTCATAATGACATTGAGAATATGTTTGTACATTTATTAATTGAAATATAGATATCTTACATGTGTTCACACCATTGAGTCAATACTTTGTAGAAGCACCTTTGGCAGCAACTACAGCGTTGAGTTGTCTTGGGTATGTAATCCGCTTTGCACATCTTGATTTGCGAATTTTCTTCGAATTTAAGAGCTTGAGAAAATTGTATGGAGTTGTGGTGAATGATAATCTTTCAGATTTTTCAATGGGATTCAAGTCTGGGCTTTGGCTGGGGCTCTTGGACTTTCACATTTTGTTGCCTTGGTTGTAGGTTTGTCATTGTTCCGGGAACGTAAATCTTCGCACCAGTCGGTCATTTTGCACTCTGAAGCAGCTTCAAGTCAGGGATTTGGCTCATTGTTCCCTTTGTCCGTACCAGTCCCTGCTGCAGAACAGCATCCCCATAGCATGATGCTGCCACCACCATACATGGGGTAGGGATCTTGTTAGATGGGTGAGCTGTGCAGTAGCGGTGCGTGGGTAAAATCACTGAGGAAGCCAAGGCCCTCCCCCCAAAAAAGCCATATAATCGGTGTTGTGATAATTGCGTTTGCGCGAACCTGTTCATATGCCTTGCGACCGTGATATATGCCTCTAATGCCAGCGATGTGGCAGAATACCAGCTTTGTTTTAACCACAAAACCGGATAGCAACCTCTGTTCAGTGTAGTCCACAAAGCAGATTGCATGTATAGTAAGAGTTACATGACCTACAGCATGGTCAAGCAAGTTAATGTTTGACATTTTCAGACCACTAAACAACTTGAATTAGAATGAGTTACTGCAAGTCTCAAAGAAAACAGGAGCTTCCATCACCATTTCAACATCAAATCAGTCTAATAGTGACAAGTAAAAGATACCGTAAACTATTTAGTCTAATCAACGTAAGCTAAATGTGGCTGTCCATGGTTGATTTCAGTTCATGCAAGTAGAAAAACATGACCCACCCTACTTGTAGAGAAACGCCAATGCCATGTCTAAACGGTTTATCACTGTCATACAGTACACAATTATTTTTATTTGTCCTAGGCTACCTGGCTAATATGGTTGCGCGCCTAACCAATTTAGCGGGTAATCTTTCAGGAATATAATTACATTTCAGTAAAAATTGAAGACCTCCCAACTTATTAAACATTATTTGGAATTAAATACCATATTGATTTAGTATAAATCAAACATCTTTTCAACCAGTTGATCTTAAGTTATGTCAACAAAGTCCAACACTTCCAGACTTTCAGCTTTTATTAGAAAGGACTGACTTTTTTAGTTTGAGACTCATTTTTCCAGATGAAGTCAAGAAAGGTCTTATTGATCTCTTTACAAGTAGCAGGATTTACAAATAAAGATGAGGGATATACAAAACGAGACAGTCCCTCTGCCTTTGACAGAAGAACTCTCCCAAGTATAGAAAGATCTCTTTGTAGCCAATTATTATATGTTTGGTTTTCTAAATTTTAGGAGAGAAATTAATGTCTGACTGTGGTTTTTTGACAGATGTATTCCTAAATATTTAACAGTCCTTTACAGGAATATTTTCTATTTATCATCAGTCAAATAAACAAGATGTCAGACTTAGAAACCTTCCGTTTTAATCCTGATGTTATAGCATTAAGGGCATGGGCGACCTGGTCTTTGTCTCTTAAGAAAAGAGTAGTATCATCAGCCAGTTGGGAAATTTTGATTTCTTGGTTAAAAATGGTTAAGCCATAATTGGGCATCCCTGTCGTACACTTCTGTTGATACTGAATCATTTGGAAGTATTAAGGTTTAGTAACCCAACTATTTATATCTTTGTAGAACATGCAAAAGATTTCAACATTTTCACCAAATCCAAGAAGTTTAAGTGACCTAAAGAGAAATTCATGTTCAATTATGTCAAAGGCTTTACAGAAGTCCAAAAATAAGACAACTGCATCAGTCAATTGCATCTGAATAATCTATAAGGTCTAAGACTAAACGAATGTTAGAGCTTATGTGACGGCCCTTCATAAATCCTGTTTGAGTCTCATTTATAATGGTATCTTCCATCTTTTGGCATAAACCAGAGCAATCAATTTGTAATCAATATTTAATAAAGTAATATGTCTCATTGTGAATGAGAGAGGGGTCTTTATCGGGCTTCGGAATCAATGAAATAAGGCCCTGTTTCATAGTGGAGACCATTTCCCCACTTTTGATGCAATCTTGAAACATATTAAATCGGTTCTTCTAGTAACTCCCAAAACTGTCTAGAATTCAACTGACAGGCCATCAGGGCCAGGTGATTTCCATTTTTTTCATTGAATTCAGAGCCTCTTCAATTGACACCGGTGAATCGCAAACTGAGTGGAAATCATCCTCAATTACAGGGACATAATTCCGAATGTGGCAAATGTAGCTTTCACAACCATCTTCCTGAAATTGAGAGATGTAAAGGTTTTCATAAAAGGAATTGACAAAGGATGTTATTGTAATGGGATCTTTGCATAAAACATTGTTAATTTTGAGTGCAGTTATAGATTTTCTTTTGTCGTTTCTTTTCAAGTGCAAAAAAGTAACTAGTGTTTCTTTCCCCCTCTTCAATCCATTTTGCTCTTGACCTTACAAAGGCACCCTTTGCCAGATCTGTGTAAAGCTGTTCTAATTATAGTTGTAAAGACTTAAATAGACTTCTTCAGATTATCTTTCTTTAGAAAACTGTCACGCTTGCTCATCAACTCTTTTTCTCTAAGGTTCTTTAAGTGCATCAGCTCTTTGGCATGTTTAATGGCTAATGGCTAACTCTTGACTTTATATTTGAAAAATTCCCATCTACTTCCATGAATATCTTTGGCTAACGATTTGATGTTTCCAATGAGAGTAGGATCTTTGAGAAGTGTTTAATTTCCAATATCCTCGAGTACCTTGATTTTTTTTAGTAGCTTGTAAATTCAGGAAAATTAAGTGATCAGAAAGGGGAGCCAACTGATTATCTACATCTATAACAAATTGTAACAAAATGGGGGAAATTAGGAATAAATCCATTCTAGATTTACCTGACAGTTTTGTTGGTCCAGGTATAACCCTTTGCATCTGGATTGAAATAACGCCAGGCATCATCAACAGAGATCCTTGCATAATGTAGTGATGATATTGCTATTTAAGGCTTTGACTCGTTCTAGGAGGAAAACGATCAACATATGCATCAGGTGTTTCATTAAAATACCCTCAAATAATTAGAAAAGCCTTTGAGTATTTGTTGCTTAAATCCTGTACTTTCCTGGTAAATTGGGTAAAACGGGTCTAATTTGGAGCATGTGAGTTGTCGCTATACATTACAAATGATGAAAATAGCATTGTCAAGTTTAACAGTTACTATGACCCATCTCCCATCTTGTGAAGATGTGGATTCTAGAATGTCACCTTTAAACTTGTGAATAAGTGTCAAAACACCAGCAGAATGATTTGATCCATGACTGAAATAGGCCATGTCTCCCCATTGTGATTTCCAAAATTTCAAATCACTTTCACCCGAATGAGTTTCCTGAAGGACAAAATCTGCATTACTGCGTTCACAATATAAAAATAACTTTCCTTTTCGTAAGAACTCTCAAACTCCTAGCATTCAGACTGACGATATTGAGTGAGTTGAAAACGAACTCCTGCATGAAAAAGAACACAAATTAGATAACAGAAGTAGTAACGTGAACAAAACAAACAGTGAACCTTGAGGATTACTCCGACGGAAAACTACGCACAGCTGAGGTAGCGGTGGTTAACAGTATGACAAATCTATTTTTTTTTAGTTGGCAAGTGTTCATCAGTTGTAGTTCGAACGGTACATTAACTCGTGGCAGTACTCACAGTTCCCGTTTGATTAATGTCAACAGTTACCCAGTAATCATTCTTCCTTCGATAAACGCGTGTGGGCCCTTGAACCCAGCCTTCTTTCCCTCTTGTCGTGCCTTCCGTATACGCGGCCACAGTTTCTCCCTGGCAGTCTGATCCTGCGGTATCAAAGCTTCTTTGATGCTGAGCTTCTCGTCCAGAAACGTTACCCGTGGACACTTTCCAGATGTCCCTGTAATGGCGCATAGTTAAGCGCAAAATGATATTGCGACTTCGTTTCCCAAGTCGATCACGTCTCTTAGCTTGTCTTTGATGCACGGAGCCACCTTTCCCAGGATATTAATGACTGCTTCCCTAATATCCTCTCCCTCTTTTACACCTTGGATTTTCAGATTCCACCTGCGAGAGTACCTTTGAAGTTCAGCTACATTCTCACACAGCTCATTATTTTGGGATTGCAGTTACTTCAACTCATTCTCTAGGAACGTTCTTTTCCTTGTTCTCGCTCACAATTTTGTGTTGCTGCCAAATTATCGATCTTCTTTGATGTTGCTTCGGTAGCCCGCTCTATGATGGACACTTTGGAGAGCGTGGCGTCTTGTTTAGTAGACAGGGACTGGATTGCAGAGAAATTCAGACATGGAAATGTAATCTAAACAACACAACGAGATGCAAAATTCAAGTAATGTCAGTGACGTATGCTCTTAATGGGATTTGACGAGTGACGCCATATCCAAGATGGTTTTCCATGACACTTTTTTTTGATGCCCTAGGACCATTCATAGTTGAGCTCGCTCAGTTTAGCTCCATGCTGATTGGTTTAAAAATAAAAATTATTGTCAAGTAAGGCCAGATACTCGCTGGCTTCCCTTGCCTTCAATGTTATAGGTGGCAAAAATGTCAGACTCGTTTGTCTCTACTTATAGGCCAGCTATCTGATCGAGTGGCACTTCTTCAGCCTCTTGTGAATTGAAGGAAAATGATGAAAAAGAGCAAAGATACATTTTATTTTTATTGGTAAATTTTTGGGGAAGCCTGGCATCACTTGGTATCCATGACTACTACACAAGAGCTGTGCTTGGTTTTGGAGCTTTGCATTGAGGCCTAAGTGTTACATTGCTAGTCTCAGACCAGTCTTTTGCCTTATGAGCTGTCTTTCATGTGCCTTTTTGCAAACCAAGCGTGTGGTCATGTGCCTTTTTCTCAGGAGTGACTTGTCTGGTCACTCTCCCATCAAGCCCAGATTGGTCAAGTGCTGTAGACTTGTTCTCCCATCTCAGCCAAGGAACTCTGTAGTGTTGTCATTGGGTTGTTGGTTACCTCACTGACCAAGATCCTCCTTGCCCGGTTGCTCAGTTTGGTCGGACGGCTAGGCAGTCTGAGTAGTTCTATTTTTTTTCAATTTCCCAATTATGGAGAACACTGCTCTTGGAAACTTTCAACAACAGAAATTGTTTTATACCTTTCCCCAGATATGACTATTCACAATTCTCTCAGATCTAGGGACTTGGACTTCACTGTAGTTTCTGCTCTGACATGCGCTGTCAACTGTGGGACCTTATACTGTACAGACAGAGGTGTTACTTTCTAAATCATGTCAAAACAATTGCATTGGCTACAGGTGGAATCCAATCAAGTTGTAGAAACAGCTCAACTATGATCAAAGGAAATTGGATGCTCAATTTGGAGTGTCATAGTAAAGGGGTGTGAATATATTTCTGAAAACGTTTTCACTGTCATTATTAGTTAGTGTGTAGATGGGTGAGGGGAAACTTTTAATTTAATTCAGGCTGTAACAGTGTGGATTAAGTCTGAAGGCCCATCCTCTTCTAGATAATGAGATGGATCCTCTGAGGGTGTTTTCAGTCCTCTTCAGAGGACTGAGATCAGTTCTTTTAAAGTGAACTCTTGAGGGGGATTTTTGGGGGGGAAAATAGCTGTTCTCTGTATTCACACTGCCATTGACATTGAATTAGGACTCAACTCTTTTGCCAGTTCACTTTATATTTTTTTTAGGTCAGTCCTCTTTGCATTCACACTGCTATGTTTAGAAAGGAACATCCACTCGTGGTTTTTACAAAGTGCAGGTCAAGTCATTCCATCAGAACTTGTTATCGGACAGCTGTATATAAACCTACTTATATGTTGCATGCTAATAGATTCCAATCAGAAGATACTATTAACATTGGCAACAATAAATAGAATAACTGCAGATGCTGTAATTTGGGTATACCATTTTCAATCTAGGCTACTGCCCCTTTAAGAGCTAGAATTGATTTTGTAGCCTGTTCTGATTCTCACCAAATATGTTGTCTTCTCACACTACTCAAACCCCACAATCTAATCAGCTTATGAAGCTCTCAGCCAATAGATCAAATATTATAACCATTTTGGACAACAATTCTGCGTGTGAGGGGAAGCAGTGTTGTAGTAGTCTATTCCCACACCACCCACTAATGACAAGCCAACCTGGTGAGCTTTGTGTTCACATTGCCCTAAAAAAGGGAACTGGACTGAGGAATTCAAGCGAACCGAACTCGAGATGGTCTCAGTTCGGTTAACTTTTGAGAGGTCGGAGTTCCTTTGGCGTGTTCACACTGGACAAAAAAATTAAGGGAACAGGCAGAGTTCACAAATTGTCTGAAAGGGACCCAGTGTGAAAACACCCTTAGACAATATTGAGATGGAGGCAGGTAGTGTGATTGTTTTAGCCTGGGATTCAATCCGATCACAGGTAATAGACATTGCAGCTTTTAGGTAATGTAACCACGGTAAACGCTGCATAGTTCAATTGGAAATTGCCTGTAAAAGCTGCAACGTCTATTACCCACAATCGGATTGCATCCTGACCCCTAGGGCTGTATTCAATCAGATCCGCTTTAGCCGACATCCACATAGCGGTTGTTTTGGCGGTGTCGGAAGTGGAACTGCTTTAGAGCTGTCAAATCCACAAGCGGCTCCTGGCATTACACCTAAAGCGGACATTGCTATTGGCCTGTACGGAGTCGAATTAAGAGATTCTTTGAATCCTAATTTTCAATGTGAGTAATTTCTATGTATCCTACACTTTCTCGTTCTGAACTTAACGACAGTGGGGCGAAGCGTGACGATTGCAAGAGCAGCTGCTCAATGATTTGACGGCTCCAACACACTTCTTCCTCCCGACCACTATTTCTATTATGAGTCATTTAACAGACACTTATCCTGAGCATAATGATTTGTTTTCCCTTTTCATACTAGTCCTGTGTGGGAATCAAACCCACAACCCTGGCATGGCAAGCACCATGCTCTACCAACTGAGCCACAAGGGAGGTCTGCTATTGCTGGTTAACATTTGTTCTGATTGAATCCCAGCCTTAGAGTAAGATATTGTGACCTTGCAAAAGAGACCGCTACAGTGCTTCCTTTCCACTTCTCTTTATTGACAGAGATATGAAACGTGTCTAAACTCCCCTGGGTGTTTTGAAGTTCATTCCAACGGTAGGCTGGGTGACCTGCAGGTTCGACAGGTTGCCGAAGTCCTAACAGAGGAAACATTTCAGATTTAGTCAAACAATTCCTCACCTAGCTCTAATGAGCATTACATTCTGAGGTCCATCATAGGAAGGTAACACTGACTGTGCACAGCAAAGACGGGAAAGCTTTCCAGTGCTCTACTTAGTATTGGGAAAGCTACCAATTACTTGGCAGCAGAAGAAGTTGAGCTACAGCAATATTAGACACTATCACAGAAACAGTGCTTAACTAAAGTAGCTCACTACATCAAAACTACAGCGTGAATAATGATCATATCTAATAGATGCATTTCTATTGGCCACAGACGATCTTGTAGTGGTGTTAACTCAGCTACAACAGAAAATTCAGACAAAGTAGTTTTTAGGTCAGTGTGTTTACATTCTGCTCTGTTAAGTTATGCCCAGTGTGAGATAGGAGGCTACATCATTGCTGGATGAAGTCAGAGTACTCAAACCACAAGCACACATCTCGTTTAGACTGTAGATAGGCAGTGAGATCTGAGAGGGAAGGTTTTGAACATACCAACAGCTTCAGCATCTCCTTGGTGTCGGGATCCACCTCAATGATCTCCTGGTCCAGAGCAGACACCTACAGACACAAAGACCATCAGCTTTACAGTGGATCTCATAGGAACCTATCAGGAGCCAGTGTTCTCAAGATAGACCCTAGCACGAGTGTCTGAAAGATACAGGGTTTGAGAGGGATAGACGGCCCAACAAACACAGGGAAAATCTGTCAGTTCCATCTTCCTGCATTATCAATGACCTGGCAACAACCATGCCACAGCCACTTTCGATACAGGTAGGCACCAAATTACAACCTTATAGATATCATCACAATCAGCAAGGACATTTCTCAAGTTATCTGAAGCAAGATGAAGGACCAAACTGCAAGGTAAATCTGAGCCATATATTCAGAGAGTTGGGCCAACTGCTCTTAATTGTAGACATTGTAAGATAGTATTGTTTAAACATCCCTCATGTAATATTATTAAATCAGAGGCTAACGTGGCTACCATAGAATGTTGTAAATGCATCGTAACGCAGGAATCTAAATGCACGGCTCGGAGGTAAACCACCGAGGAACCCCACTGACCTCTGGGACATAGTTGTCCCTCCTCTCCCTCTCCTCCTCCTGCAGCTTGATGGAGATGCCTCTGACGGGGCCCCTCTGGATACGCTTCATCAGATGGGTCACATACCTAGGGAGGGGACACACATGGGAGAATACAGACCATATAAAAGGGGCATTTTACACAGACAATACAGTGAGATTTGGGCTCATATATGACTCTATTTATGCGTGGGAAAAGATTTCCTAAATAAAAATAATCACTCTGGTGATTTATGTCCAACAATGACAGAGATAAGCACTTGAGGGTGTACTGTACACAGATGGGTACTCAGAACAGTATAGAGTAGACGGAGGTCAGTAAACCAGCGCATGGATTTAAGCATATTTTTTATTTTAACTTTATTTAACAATGCAAGTCAGTTAAGAACAAATTCTTATTTACAATGACAGTCTACCAAAAAACAAAAAAGGGATGGGGGTTGGGGGCTAGGATTAAAAATAAAAATATAGGACAAAACACACATCACGACAACACTACATAAAGAGACCTAAGACGACAACACAGCTTAACTCCTGGCCTTGAAAACAATACAACATCTGACTCTAATAAACCCTTAATCATAGTTTGACGAGTGACATAACTAAGACCCGAGTCCGTAAAACAACCTGAACATGTTTCATGATGTTTGATTAGACAGGGAGGCGTTGCAGTGGTTTACTGACATTGTATCAATCAGCTTTGAAAATAATCTGATGTGAAAAAGACCAATTAGTGGCAAAAAGATCAGAATTGGGTTGCCCAAGTGGGCACCAACAGACACTACAATTTGAGCGTCTCTTTCCAATCCCTTTTATTGGTAAGTGGCAAAGATCACTGACTATGGTCAACAACCACTAGGTCTACACCTACAGCACAGGGACAGTTCTCAAGCAGATGAGGAATGAGGAAGGGGCTCATGTTGTCCAGACAACCTCTCACCCCAGAAGCAGGCTGGGTCAATTTGAGAAAACAAACAAAACAATGCCACAAACACTCAGATAATCAGAAAAAGACTTCAATCAGAAAGGCTTTTACCTACTTGTATATTTGCAACAAGAAAAAAGCCAATTTCTGCATGATGGCTCAGGAAGCAAATAACCTACATTGGGATCAGACAATTATTAAATGTGCAACAAGCCCAATATTGAAACACCACTTGTCTACAGTCAGGCCAAATATCTCCAACTTTGACATGGAGACTAGAGGTCAACGGTCATTGAGAATGAACTGAGCACAAGTGTTCAACTATTGAGCCAATACTAGTCCTTTAAATAACAGGACTATACTTTTAACAGCTTAAACCACTGAACAACCGATGTGCACAAACATACAGGAACACAACACATCTATTACAAAGAGTTCTTCAAAGTAGTTCACAACGAGAATATTATGTTTAAGATATCCATGCAGGAACTGAATCCACAACCTTGACATTGCCAGCGTCACGCTCCAGCTCCAACCAACTGAACCAAGAATAGGAGCTTACCCTTTCTTTACATTATTCTATCTGTAAGACAAAGCAAAAAAAGCCCCTGATTTAACAGACAGGAATGTTGGACGTGGAGCTAAGAAGCCTGCCGTGGTTCAGCAACACAAGCTCCTTGAAGCGACAAAATAGTAAGCCTTCATTTGGTCAGACTTGCACCCTTCTAAAAGTACTGAGCGTAGCCGTACTGCACTGGCCTGGTTATGGATACGCCACAGACGCTGGAACCATGCTGGAAACTACAATGTGTTAAGAAAATATCTGAGCAAGCACAGTATGATTTGGGTCAGCACGATCATGTGACAGAGGTATTGGGTGGTCTGAGGCCTGAAAGTGACCCAAGCTTGTATTGGTGCATTCACTCACCCAGAAATCTTGTTGCGCAGCTTCTTGCTGGGGATGATGGCTATCTCCTCACACACCCTCTTGTTGACGTGGAAGTCACTGCCCAGCCGGGTGTAGTACTTCTCAATGATGACCCTGGCGGCCTTTTTTACCGTCTTGGTCCTGACTCGTCCCTGTTGGGAAGACCATCAGCTTGTTAACGGCAGAATCACACCAGTTTCTTTAGACAATACCTCTAAATTGCCAACATTCTCTCACATATCTGTAATTACTACACATCACTGCAATTATTCATGTTCACTTGGAATTGTTTCAACCTCTGACAACTGGTAGTTTAATGCAAACTAGCCGCGCAAAGCACAACTACAGGAACAATATTCAACAGAATATGCATAGCTAGTTAGCTAGATGCATAGTGCCAACTGTTTCTTCTTGACAGCAGATAGCTAGAACTCCTTGAGTGACAAGTAACTGAATTTGACATCAACCAACATTAATTCCTGGCTGGCTAGCAGACCACCACAAGACCATTGACATAAAATAACGTTAGTTAACTACACTGGTCTGGATGGCAAGATAGCTAGCTAAGCAGCTAGTTAGCTAATAACATTTCTAGCTAAACAATCTTAGCTATATCATTCTTACCAGACGCGAGGAACAGATGAACTACGTACTACACGACCCGTAAACACAACTAGCCAGCTAGTTGATATTGTGGTCCGCTCGATAGCAGACCAGTGACAAGATTGAAAGATCTTGTGCTAGCTACCGGCAAGCTAGCTTGCTACATTCACAACATAGCTAGGGAAACGACACAATAAACTGGTAAATAAAATGCAACAAATCACAAATAAATATCTGTGAAAATGTGTCGTATTTGAATTAATATTTGATATGCTTGTAGACGTGTCTGGAACTGATAAAAGGCAAGGATTGAAACAGATTGTGATGTATTCAAATTGGTAAAATACCCACCATGTTGGCTTGGGCTGGCGGAAAAGAACTGGGGAAGTTGTGACCGGAAGTTTATCTACGAAGCAGGAAGAAAATGCTGCAGACATTTGTTTTTGTAGCTTTGCAACACTGCCCGCTACTGGTTGTCTACCTTTGACACACTAAAAACATTTGGTGCATTGAATTTTATACAAAAGGTACTGATCCAGTCCACTTCGTAGTACAATAGGCTCCCGAGTGGCACCTCTAGCATCTCAGTGCTACTACAAGACCCTGTTTCGATTCTGGGCAGTATCACAACCGGCCGTTTAACGCCAGTCCCATAGGGCGGCGCACGATTGGCACAGCGTCGTCCGGGTTAGGGGAGGATTTGGCAGCGGTAGGACGTCATTGTAAAATAATAATTTGTTCTTAACCGACTTGCCTAGTTAAATTACATTAAAACAAATTTGATTGAAAATTCACTGAGTGTAACAATGTATTCTTACTGGTGTGGAAGAAGTAGGCTGGCTATACATTATGTTCAACGTTTTGTCAACACTTAATAATTACGTGAATCACATAAGGTTGTTTCCTCACGTTTAGGCCTACATAGCATGACATTGCAGGAACTTTTGCAAAAATGTATTGTATTAAATTATACAGTTTAGTAGTAATGTATGATCAAGGGTACGGCCCACGAAACCTTGAAAACTGAAGCAGTGCAGCTGCAACCTAGCAGGGAAAAGTCACAGGGAGATCAATTGTGAGTCCTCTCTCCTCGCCTCCTCAAACCCCATTGAAGAAAGTCGGAGGGGATGAACTCTGGCTCTCTCTCATCCAATAGGTTTTAGAGGAGACGAGAGGATGTAAGGAGTACCCAATTGAGATTCTCCCATAGGTTGAACGTGACCTGAGAAGATGTGACCATAAAAATATCATTTTCTATGGGTGACATGCTTTCTCAGCAATTCTAAGATGGCTCATTATAATGTAATGTGACACTGTACGGGAATAAAAACAGACCCATACTCACAAGAAAAGGTTAAGAGATTGTTTTTATTTTTTCCAAAAAAAAGGGTGAAAACTTGTGTTTCCCCTTTAAAGCGTGGAGGGAATAAAAAGTGAATTTTTAAGGATACATGTGACACGTCTCACATGAATCCCTAGGAAAATAGGCCTTTCAGATAAAAAGTCTGGTCATTTATCTTTCTGTACTTAAAAATTAAATTATAATAAAAAGAAAGAAATCAAAAGATGGGTCCTTCATTCATGAAGCCCTTAACTAGGGTAAACCATTCAAATAGATTTGAAGTAACATTCATATTTCAACACAATATTCATAATACAGTTGTAGGATTCATTTCTTAAATCATAGCTTTGAAAATAATTGCCAGAGCAAGAGTAGGGGGATAAACTTGTGGTACTGTACAATTCTACTTTCCACAGTTTGAAAGAAAAAACATCTTTATATTCTTTAACAGAATCCAACTGACAAAAACAAAAAAATATATAATGGTGAACTCTGTAAAACTTAAAAGAATTAAAACATTGCAGTCATGTGTCACACCCAACTTCTCTCCCAGACATATTATACAACCAACCCAAGACAACTCTACAGTACAACGACAGGAAGAAAGTGCCAGAGAACCCCCCTCCCCCCAAAAAAGACTCGCCATCTCTTTCCATTCATTCTCCTCTACGCTGCTATAAGGATTTACATGCCATTTGGACATGCAGGAAATAAAATGGTGATTAACACAAGACACAAGTCAATTGAAAGCAATGAGGTCTGACTGACAGGCAAGGTGTAGTACTGTATAAGCAATGACACCTGAAATTGGAATGTGCTCTGGGTAGGACTTATCAAGCCAATGGGAGGACTTTGTAGAGCTCCATTATGGCCAGAGAGAATAACTTTGTACGGGTGGCTTAGCTTCATACATCCACCTCAGGAAGCCTTGCCATTAAAACAGGCAGACATCTGCTCCAGATAAGCCATGCAAATACACACTATAGCAAATATCCCTCATTCTAGACAGGCCGTGGAAAGGCTTGAGGAAACTAGAATGCACATATCAATTTGTAGTATTCATGTTGATCAGCTGTAAAGCCAAAATTGCAGGAAGGAAATGAATTTCAACAGTGATACAACACCTGCATTAAGAAGACCACTGTTAACAGTAGGATACAGATACATCAAAGTATACAAGTGACGTTCCACTCCAAAATAAAACGGTCCACTGAAATGGAAATGTACGGTTGAGGAGTGAAAGTTAATTAAAACAATTAGTAATTGACAAGTGGTTCAATAATTATGGTATTACTCTCAACCACCTTAAGAACACAATATAGACTTTAAATCGCAAAGTTCTCTTTCAACATTACAGGTGGGTGAAACAAATATAAAAAAAAAGGGCAGTGGGACACGGGGTGGAATTCCATCAGAGTTCTAGTTGACACTTTCCTGGCACAGGTGACGGCGGCGGATAGTAGTCCATAGGATGGCATTAGGAACAGAAGGGACCATTCAAGGCCATTCTCTGGATGTCTGTCTCACTTGGTTCAACAATACCTTACACTTTCAAAGTGAACTGGTATGTCACAGTGTAACTGTAATGGCTAGTCCACTGTGGGTCAATTAAAAGTAGTGCTTCTCAAAACATCCTCAGGAGACAGCCAGAGGATGCACATTATTGTTCCAGCCCTGCACTAACACACAATGACTCCAATATTCAAGGAGTTAGTGATTGGCTGAATGAGGTGTTAGCGCTGGGCTACAACACCCCACCCCGAGAACAGACTGAGCAACACTGGATTGAACTCCTGACAGAAAAGCCTTCATACACCCAGCAGGTGGAGCCATTCTGCTGACATGTTTGACATGAACCCCCGACCCTGTTGTGCAGCAGCGACTGATGTCCCTGAAAGACAGAATGCCAATCCAACCCTAGGCTAAACCACAAACCCAGAGACATCCAACAGAGGCAAGCTGGACAGCAATGCCAAATCCCTCCCTCAAAACACCCATTCAAGAGGCACTATGAGGAATACCCGTCATTCAAAAACACCTTTTCCTCACCAGTCGTACTGACCTCTAAAATGTAAAAGACAACAGAAGAAGTCCAATAGATGTATCATATTCGAGTACTCTCAACACAATAACTTAGACCCCAGAGGAACTAGTTCAAGTCACAATGGTGGGAAAAAAGAAAACATAAAAATATACAATATCATTATGCACATACAAGCATGCCTGCTCATAGAGGTCTGTTGAGCCGGTTGGCGTCCCCTCAGGCATTGTGCCTCCATATGGGACGACCAACCTGGGTCATGTTCAGCAGGGAGAAAAAAAGTTTCCAAAACGGAGGAGGTACTACCTGACCTTGTACAATAACACAGTTTATTGATTACAGTTGCAAAACGTTTGGCAACAGTGTGCCCTACTGAACACAACCATGGTCACCAGGACATCAGTATCCAACACCCCACCAGGAGGCGACATCCCATCATACATTAATGTCTAGGGTGTGCATGTCTGTGTGGGTTTACATAGTCATGGCACAGGGGTTAAACGAGGGGGGGGGGGGGGTTAAAGCCAGAATTGTTTAAGTGTATTGTTAGAACAGAACTAGCACACAAGGCCGCTACAATTAAGTATATTGAGCACATCCATCAATACAGTACGGGGAAAGCAAGGTCTTAGGTCAATAACAGTGGGTCAACAAATGTAGTGCAGTCAAAAGTCTAGCTTTTTGTCCCTCTGTCCGTTTCTCATACTTCATGGCTATTTGAAAGAGAAAAATACATTTGCTCACATTTGAAATTCACATTAGCTATATATTTAACAAAAAATCTACATAATTACATAAAACCCAAAAGTCACTCCTATGGAATTAATGCTGTGAAGAGGATAGGCATGGTGACATTGTCGACGTCCAGTTTGTTGGTTCAAGGCAATCCTCCATGACACTTGCAAGGAAAAACAAAGAGATATTGAAAAAAACACCATATAGACAGATTTTCACCAGGTACTTCTTCTTAATATCCTTTTGAGGCAATCCCATGTTTTCCATTTGGGACTTGGCATTTGGGATCAATCATCATTAATGGTCTCACAGATGATGCTTTGCAGCACAGGGCATATACACTGGAAACAGAGGGGCAGAAAATGTGAAAGAGCATTCCCTCAACGACACAGAACATGAGATCATTGTAAGAGACCAGGGGCTTACACAGTGTGTTGCACCGTTATGAACATTGCAGATAGAGACTGAACGCACAAAGCTGACATGGCACTAAAATTTACATGACGGTTCACTGACAAACATCCAAATTAACCTTAAGTGTTGCCCCTAGTCGACATTATTTCTGAACCACCTATTCTACAGATACTGTACCACCAGTGGGGAACTGAACTCCACATTGGGTGGTATGTTATGTCATTACATTAAGCAGGGACCATAGATATCCTCTCAGTATGGAGAGCCTGGCCTCCTGTATCACCCTCTCCTGGCTCTGTGGGGTGCTGGTTTGGTTAAGGCATTGGACAGTAGCAGTAAAGACGACACTCAAGCCACCACCTCCCTCTCTTCTCTCCTTAGCGTGCAGTGTGAAGGAAAGCCCACTCGGTTGCTACCATGTGGACATTGTTACGCTGAAGTCCAAAGCGTTTATAGAAGTGTATCAGTTCCAACTGATATTGGTCCATTATTTACATGTAGTCAGTCAGTAGCCAACAAGCTTTCCTCTCCCAGGACTTGTCCCATCTACTAAATTCTCGCATAGACATTTAACTTCCCGCCCATACATTCAGTGTGTGTTTATGAAAGAGCAGGAGGCTGACAGACAGTTGTGTGTTTCATTGTCAGCATCAATCAGCTTAAACTAATTGCAAAAGCCAAGATCCAATCCCGGCAACAAACGGGGCCGCAATATTCCAAGCATCGTGGAGGAAAAACGGACTCAATTCAAAAAAGGAATTCCCATCGACAACACAGCCACACTTGTTTGTGTTGTGTGTAGTGTGTGTGCGCGCACATTCGCTTCACACTCTTCCCGTGGTCTTCTTCGTGGATCGAATGGACTCTCATTGATTTTCTCGATTAAGAACCCTATCGAGCAAGACTTTGAGCGATCTAGGAGTGCTGATGATCATTGTGTCGCGGGGTGTGTTTCTTTCGTTTTTCTTTTGAAGAAGCAACAGCACTTTAGATGGGGAGAAGAGGGAACTGGTTCAAATGCAAGCAACACCGGATACATGATGGGTAGATGTCCATTAGGCACCAAACGGAAAAAACAGACTAAAGCAGTGATGGGTCTAACCTAAACTTGTACAAAACTTTGTTTAAAAACGTGCCCGAATGAACACCACCATGGTACAACTGTTAAAAGTGAGAAGTAATTTCATTATAAATTAGAGGACAAGAGGAAGAAATGTGTCACACCACTAGCTGTGTTACACAGGCAGCCCAATTCTGATCTTTTGCCCAATATTGGCAAAAATTTGATTCGATTGGTCAAAACGACCAATAGTGGCAAAATATCAGAATTGGGCTAACCTGTGTAAAGGCATCCAATGACCATCAGTGTACAAGATTATATGGCCTCAAGGGTTAGCAACAATAGCAGGTCCAGCCTGTATGTGCCGTCTTCTGACCATAGCCTTGCCATGCCTGTATGTGCTGTCTGCTTCTACTAGCTAGCAATGCCTATTTGTCTCGACAGCTTGCCATGCCGGTATGTGCTGTCTTCTGGACTAGCCTTGCCATGCCTGTATGTGCGTCTTCCAGACTGCCTTGCCATGCGTATGTGCTGCTTCTGACTAGCCTTGCTGAATGGAACACTGCAAATGGCATCGCTGACAGAGGGAACGACCTGAAGCCAGGTTACAAGAACATAGATGAGTAAATGGATGCCATGACGATGTTAATTTTAGATCCGTTCCTTCTAACCAAACATCAGAACATTCTAGGAGTAGAATCAACATGAAGAGACTGGCCTCAGGGGCATTAGAATAAATAAGAACTCGGTGATGTAGAAGAAAAACACATTATGCCAAGATCCCTGACCAGAGTGGGAGTCAAAAACAGTTCTAGAAGAAACCTACAGAGGGCACATCTGAGGTAAAAGGACAAGCTGTGTTTAGTACAGTGGTGTGATTAACAACAGTGGTGGAGACACAGAGCAAGGGACAGAGTGAGCTAATGAGATGATTATTACAGCATGGCAGCGATGGGCCATAGGTCAGCCACGCTCTACCACCAACACAGTGACTGGCTACAAGAAAAAAACAAGGATGTCTTTTTAAAAGCACAGGTTGAGATGTAACCCTAAGGAAGTCATTTGCTATTCTCAGGATGCCCGTGTCAGTAGGTTTTAGTAGAATTAAAAGGTGCCCTGTCGTAGGTTTAGAGATTAATGTCCTGCTAGCTATAGGTTATAAATAAGGTGTCCTGCTGCTAGTAGGTTTTAGTAAATTAAGGTGGCCCTGCTAGCTAGGTAGGTTAGTAATAGTAAACAAGTTGCCATGTATTCTAGCTAGAGGGCACCTTTTGTAAATATTTACTAAAATACCTAGCTAGCAGACGTTTAAATATTTACTAAAACCTACTAGCTAGAAGGTTATAAATATTAACATGCTCTAACTATATTAAACATAACCTACTAGCTAGAGGCACCTTTAAATATTTACTAAAATCCTACTAGCTAGCAGGTTTAAATATTACTAAAACCTACTAGCTAGAGGCACCTTTAAATATTTACTACCTCTAACTAGCAGTTATAAATATTACTAAACCTACTAGCTAGAGACCTTAAATATTTTAACCTACTAGTAGCAGGTATAAATATTTAACCCTCTAATAGAGGCTTTAAATATTTACTAAAACCTACTAGCTAGCAGGGCACCTTAAATATTTACTAAAACCTACTAGCTAGCAGGGCACCTTAAATATTTACTAAAACCTACTAGTTAGCAGGGCACCTTAAATATTTACTAAAACCTACTAGCTAGCAGGACACCTTAAATATTTACTAAAACCTACTAGCTAGCAGGGCACATTAAATATTTACTAAAACCTACTAGCTAGCAGGGCACCTTAAATATTTACTAAAACCTACTAGTTAGCAGGGCAACTTGTTTAATATTTACTAAAACCTACTAGCTAGCAGGGCACCTTAAATATTTACTAAAACCTACTAGCTAGCAGGACACCTTAAATATTTACTAAAACCTACTAGCTAGCAGGGCAACTTGTTTAATATTTACTAAAACCTACTAGCTAGCAGGGCACCTTAAATATTTACTAAAACCTACTAGCTAGCAGGACACCTTTTAATATCTACTAAAACCTACTGACAGGGCACCTTTTAATATCTACTAAAACCTACTGACAGGGCACCTGAGAATAGCAAATGACTTCCTTAGGGTTCATCTCAACGCTGTGCCTTTTAAAAAGACATCCTTGTTTTTTCTTTGTAGCCAGTCACTGTGTTGTTTGTAGAGCAGTGGCTGACCTATGGCCACTCGCTGCATGCTGTAATAATCATCTCATTAGGCTCACTCTGTCCTGTGCTCTGTGTCTCCACCACTGTTGTTAATCACACCACTGTACTAAACACACTTGTCCTTTTACCTCAGATGCCCTCTGTAGGTTCTTCTTAGAACTGTTTTGACTCCACTCTGTCAGGGATCTTGGCATAATGTGTTTTTCTTCTACCATCACCGAAGTTCTTATTTATTCTAATGCCCCGAGTCAGTCTCTTCATGTTGATTCTACTCCTAGAGATGTTCTGATGTTGGTTAGAAGGAACGGATCTAACAAATTAACATCTCATGGCATCCATTTACTCATCTATGTTCTTGTAACCTGGCTTCAGGTCAGTTCCTCTGTCTAGCGATGCCATTTGCAGTGTTCCATTCAGGCAAGGCTAGTCAGAAGACAGCACATACAGGCATGGCAAGGCTAGTCAGAAGACAGCACATACAGGCATGGCAAGGCTAGTCAGAAGACAGCACATACAGGCATGGCAAGGCTAGTCAGAAGACAGCACATACAGGCATGGCAAGGCTAGTCAGAAGACAGACAGCACATACAGGCATGGCAAGGCTAGTCAGAAGACGGCACATACAGGCATGGGACCTGGCTATTGTTGCTAACCCTTGAGGCCAGTATAATCTGTGTACACTGATGGTCATTGGCTGCCTTTACACAGGTAGCCCAATTCTGATATTTTGCCACTAATTGGTCTTTTGACCAATCAGATCAGATATTTTGCCAATAATTGGGCAAAAGATCAGAATTGGGCTGCCTGTGTAAACACAGCTAGTGTGTGACACATTTCTTCTCTTGTCCTCTAGATGTTGAAATGAAATTACTTCTCACTTTAACAGTTTACCAGGGTGGTGTTCATTCGGGCACGTTTTAAAACAAAGTTTTGTACAAGTTTAGGTTAGACCCATCACTGCTTTAGTCTGTTTTCTTCCGTTTGGTGCCTAATGGACATGACCCAGTCATAGTATCCGGTGTTGGCTTGCTTCTAACCAGTCTCTCTCCCCATCTAAAGGTGCTGTTGCTTCTTCAAAAGAAAACGGAAGAAGAACACCCCGCGACACAAATGATCAGCAGCACGCCTAGATCGCTCAAAGTCTTGCTCGATAAGGTTCTTAATCGAGAAAATCAATGAAGTCCCATTCAGACCAACGAAGAAGACCACGGGAGAGTGATGAGAGGCGATGTGCGCGCACACACACATACACACAAACACAAACAAGTGTGGCTGTTTGTCGATGGGAATTCCTTTTTGAATTGAGTCGTTTTTCCTCCACGATGCTTGGGAATATTTGGCGGGCCCCGTTGTTGCCGGGATTGGGATCTTGGCTTTTGCAATTAGTTTAAGCTTGATTGATGAGCTGGACAATGGAAACACAACAGACTGTCTGTCAGCCTCCTGCTCTTTCATAAACACACACTGAATGTATGGGCGGGAAGTTAAATGTCTATGCGAGAATTTAGTAGATGGGACAAGTCCTGGGAGAGGAAAGCTTGTTGGCTACTGACTGACTACATGTAAATAATGGACCAATATCAGTTGGAACTGATACACTTCTATAAACGCTTTGGACTTCAGCGTAACAATGTCCACATGGTAGCAACCGAGTGGGCTTTCCTTCACACTGCACGCTAAGGAGAGAAGAGAGGGAGGTGGTGGCTTGAGTGTCGTCTTTACTGCTACTGTCCAATGCCTTAACCAAACCAGCACCCCACAGAGCCAGGAGAGGGTGATACAGGAGGCCAGGCTCTCCATACTGAGAGGATATCTATGGTCCCTGCTTAATGTAATGACATAACATACCACCCATGTGGAGTTCAGTTCCCCACTGGTGGTACAGTATCTGTAGAATAGGTGGTTCAGAAATAATGTCGACTAGGGGCAACACTTAAGGTTAATTTGGATGTTTGTCAGTGAACCGTCATGTAAATTTTAGTGCCATGTCAGCTTTGTGCGTTCAGTCTCTATCTGCAATGTTCATAACGGTGCAACACACTGTGTAAGCCCCTGGTCTCTTACAATGATCTCATGTTCTGTGTCGTTGAGGGAATGCTCTTTCACATTTTCTGCCCCTCTGTTTCCAGTGTATATGCCCTGTGCTGCAAAGCATCATCTGTGAGACCATTAATGATGATGACCAAATGCCAAGTCCCAAATGGAAAACATGGATTGCCTCAAAAGGATATTAAGAAGAAGTACCTGGTGAAAATCTGTCTATATGGTGTTTTTTTCAATATCTCTTTGTTTTTCCTTGCAAGTGTCATGGAGGATTGCCTTGAACAACAAACTGGACGTCGACAATGTCACCATGCCTATCCTCTTCACAGCATTAATTCCATAGGAGTGACTTTTGGGTTTTATGTAATTATGTAGATTTTTTGTTAAATATATAGCTAATGTGAATTTCAAATGTGAGCAAATGTATTTTTCTCTTTCAAATAGCCATGAAGTATGAGAAACGGACAGAGGGACAAAAGCTAGACTTTTGACTGCACTACATTTGTTGACCCACTGTTATGACCTAAGACCTTGCTTTCCCCGTACTGTATTGATGGATGTGCTCAATATACTTAATTGTAGCGGCCTTGTGTGCTAGTTTGTTCTAACAATACACTTAAACAATTCTGGCTTTAACCCCCCCCCCCCCCCTCGTTTAACCCCTGTGCCATGACTATGTAAACCCACACAGACATGCACACCCTAGACATTAATGTATGATGGGATGTCGCCTCCTGGTGGTGGGGTGTGGATACTGATGTCCTGGTGACCATGGTTGTGTTCAGTAGGGCACACTGTTGCCAAACGTTTTGCAACTGTAATCAATAAACTGTGTTATTGTACAAGGTCAGGTAGTACTCCTCCGTTTTGGAAACTTTTTTTCTCCCTGCTGAACATGACCCAGGTTGGTCGTCCCATATGGAGGCACAATCCTGAGGGGACGCCAAACGGCTCAACAGACCTCTATGAGCAGGCATGCTTGTATGTGCATAATGATATTGTATATTTTTATGTTTTCTTTTTCCCCATTGTGACTTGAACTAGTCCTCTGGGGTCTAAGTTATTGTGTGAGAGTACTCGAATATGATACATCTATTGGACTTCTTCTGTTGTCTTTTACATTTTAGAGGTCAGTACGACTGGTGAGGAAAAGGTGTTTTTGAATGACGGGTATTCCTCATAGTGCCTCTTGAATGGGTGTTTTGAGGGAGGGATTTGGCATTGCTGTCCAGCTTGCCTCTGTTGGATGTCTCTGGGTTTGTGGTTAGCCTAGGGTTGGATTGGCATTCTGTCTTTCAGGGACATCAGTCGCTGCTGCACAACAGGGTCGGGGTTCATGTCAAACATGTCAGCAGAATGGCTCCACCTGCTGGGTGTATGAAGGCTTTTTGTCAGGAGTTCAATCCAGTGTTGCTCAGTCTGTTCTCGGGGTGGGGTGTTGTAGCCCAGCGCTAACACCTCATTCAGCCAATCACTAACTCCTTGAATATTGGAGTCATTTTGTGTTAGTGCAGGGCTGGAACAATAATGTGCATCCCTGGCTGTCTCCTGAGGATGTTTTGAGAAGCACTACTTTTAATTGACCCACAGTGGACTAGCCATTACAGTTACACTGTGACATACCAGTTCACTTTGAAAGTGTAAGGTATTGTTGAACCAAGTGAGACAGACATCCAGAGAATGGCCTTGAATGGTCCCTTCTGTTCCTAATGCCATCCTATGGACTACTATCCGCCGCCGTCACCTGTGCCAGGAAAGTGTCAACTAGAACTCTGATGGAATTCCACCTCGTGTCCCACTGCCCTTTTTTTTATATTTGTTTCACCCACCTGTAATGTTGAAAGAGAACTTTGCGATTAAAGTCTATATTGTGTTCTTAAGGTGGTTGAGAGTAATACCATAATATTGAACCACTTGTCAATTACTAATTGTTTTAATTAACTTTCACTCCTCAACCGTACATTTCCATTTCAGTGGAACGTTTTATTTTGGAGTGGAACGTCACTTGTATACTTTGATGTATCTGTATCCTACTGTTAACAGTGGTCTTCTTAATGCAGGTGTTGTATCACTGTTGAAATTCATTTCCTTCCTGCAATTTTGGCTTTACAGCTGATCAACATGAATACTACAAATTGATATGTGCATTCTAGTTTCCTCAAGCCTTTCCACGGCCTGTCTGAATGAGGGATATTTGCTATAGTGTGTATTTGCATGGCTTATTGGAGCAGATGTCTGCCTGTTTAATGGCAAGGCTTCCTGAGGTGGATGTATGAAGCTAAGCCACCCGTAAAAAGTTATTCTCTTGGCCATAATGGAGCTCTACAAAGTCCTCCCATTGGCTTGATAAGTCCTACCCAGAGCACATTCCAATTTCAGGTGTTCATTGCTTATACAGTACTACACCTTGCCTGTCAGTCAGACCTCATTGCTTTCAATTGACTTGTGGTCTGTGTTAATCACCATTTTATTTCCTGCATGTCCAAATGGCATGTAAATCCTTATAGCAGCGTAGAGGAGAATGAATGGAAAGAGATGGCGAGTCTTTTTTGGGGGAGGGGGGTTCTTCGGCACTTTCTTCCTGTCGTTTTTCTTGTAGAGTTGTCTTGGGTTGGTTGTATAATATGTCTGGGAGAGAAGTTGGGTGTGACACATGACTGCAATGTTTTAATTCTTTTAAGTTTTACAGAGTTCACCATTATATATTTTTTTGTTTTTGTCAGTTGGATTCTGTTAAAGAATATAAAGATGTTTTTTCTTTCAAACTGTGGAAAGTAGAATTGTACAGTACCACAAGTTTATTCCCCTACTCTTGCTCTGGCAATATTTTCAAAGCTATGATTTAAGAAATGAATCCTACAACTGTATTATGAATATTGTGTTGAAATATGAATGTTACTTCAAATCTATTTGAATGGTTTACCCTAGTTAAGGGCTTCATGAATGAAGGACCCATCTTTTGATTTCTTTCTTTTATTATAATTTAATTTTTAGTACAGAAAGATAATGACACCAGACTTTTATCTGAAGGCCTATTTTCCTAGGGATTCATGTGAGACGTGTCACATGTATCCTTAAAAATTCACTTTTTATTCCCTCCACGCTTTAAAGGGGAAACACAAGTTTTCACCCTTTTTTTTGGAAAAAATAAAAAAAAATCTCTTAACCTTTTCTTGTGAGTATGGGTCTGTTTTTATTCCCGTACAGTGTCACATTACATTATAATGAGCCATCTTAGAATTGCTGAGAAAGCATGTCACCCATAGAAAATGATATTTTTATGGTCACATCTTCTCAGGTCACGTTCAACCTATGGGAGAATCTCAATTGGGTACTCCTTACATCCTCTCGTCTCCTCTAAAACCTATTGGATGAGAGAGAGCCAGAGTTCATCCCCTCCGACTTTCTTCAATGGGGTTTGAGGAGGCGAGGAGAGAGGACTCACAATTGATCTCCCTGTGACTTTTCCCTGCTAGGTTGCAGCTGCACTGCTTCAGTTTTCAAGGTTTCGTGGGCCGTACCCTTGATCATACATTACTACTAAACTGTATAATTTAATACAATACATTTTTGCAAAAGTTCCTGCAATGTCATGCTATGTAGGCCTAAACGTGAGGAAACAACCACATGTGATTCACGTAATTATTAAGTGTTGACAAAACGTTGAACATAATGTATAGCCAGCCTACTTCTTCCACACCAGTAAGAATACATTGTTACACTCAGTGAATTTTAAATCAAATTTGTTTTAATGTAATTTAACTAGGCAAGTCGGTTAAGAACAAATTATTATTTTACAATGACGTCCTACCGCTGCCAAATCCTCCCCTAACCCGGACGACGCTGTGCCAATCGTGCGCCGCCCTATGGGACTGGCGTTAAACGGCCGGTTGTGATACTGCCCAGAATCGAAACAGGGTCTTGTAGTAGCACTGAGATGCTAGAGGTGCCACTCGGGAGCCTATTGTACTACGAAGTGGACTGGATCAGTACCTTTTGTATAAAATTCAATGCACCAAATGTTTTTAGTGTGTCAAAGGTAGACAACCAGTAGCGGGCAGTGTTGCAAAGCTACAAAAACAAATGTCTGCAGCATTTTCTTCCTGCTTCGTAGATAAACTTCCGGTCACAACTTCCCCAGTTCTTTTCCGCCAGCCCAAGCCAACATGGTGGGTATTTTACCAAATTGAATACATCACAATCTGTTTCAATCCTTGCCTTTTATCAGTTCCAGACACGTCTACAAGCATATCAAATATTAATTCAAATACGACACATTTTCACAGATATTTATTTGTGATTTGTTGCATTTTATTTACCAGTTTATTGTGTCGTTTCCCTAGCTATGTTGTGAATGTAGCAAGCTAGCTTGCCGGTAGCTAGCACAAGATCTTTCAATCTTGTCACTGGTCTGCTATCGAGCGGACCACAATATCAACTAGCTGGCTAGTTGTGTTTACGGGTCGTGTAGTACGTAGTTCATCTGTTCCTCGCGTCTGGTAAGAATGATATAGCTAAGATTGTTTAGCTAGAAATGTTATTAGCTAACTAGCTGCTTAGCTAGCTATCTTGCCATCCAGACCAGTGTAGTTAACTAACGTTATTTTATGTCAATGGTCTTGTGGTGGTCTGCTAGCCAGCCAGGAATTAATGTTGGTTGATGTCAAATTCAGTTACTTGTCACTCAAGGAGTTCTAGCTATCTGCTGTCAAGAAGAAACAGTTGGCACTATGCATCTAGCTAACTAGCTATGCATATTCTGTTGAATATTGTTCCTGTAGTTGTGCTTTGCGCGGCTAGTTTGCATTAAACTACCAGTTGTCAGAGGTTGAAACAATTCCAAGTGAACATGAATAATTGCAGTGATGTGTAGTAATTACAGATATGTGAGAGAATGTTGGCAATTTAGAGGTATTGTCTAAAGAAACTGGTGTGATTCTGCCGTTAACAAGCTGATGGTCTTCCCAACAGGGACGAGTCAGGACCAAGACGGTAAAAAAGGCCGCCAGGGTCATCATTGAGAAGTACTACACCCGGCTGGGCAGTGACTTCCACGTCAACAAGAGGGTGTGTGAGGAGATAGCCATCATCCCCAGCAAGAAGCTGCGCAACAAGATTTCTGGGTGAGTGAATGCACCAATACAAGCTTGGGTCACTTTCAGGCCTCAGACCACCCAATACCTCTGTCACATGATCGTGCTGACCCAAATCATACTGTGCTTGCTCAGATATTTTCTTAACACATTGTAGTTTCCAGCATGGTTCCAGCGTCTGTGGCGTATCCATAACCAGGCCAGTGCAGTACGGCTACGCTCAGTACTTTTAGAAGGGTGCAAGTCTGACCAAATGAAGGCTTACTATTTTGTCGCTTCAAGGAGCTTGTGTTGCTGAACCACGGCAGGCTTCTTAGCTCCACGTCCAACATTCCTGTCTGTTAAATCAGGGGCTTTTTTTGCTTTGTCTTACAGATAGAATAATGTAAAGAAAGGGTAAGCTCCTATTCTTGGTTCAGTTGGTTGGAGCTGGAGCGTGACGCTGGCAATGTCAAGGTTGTGGATTCAGTTCCTGCATGGATATCTTAAACATAATATTCTCGTTGTGAACTACTTTGAAGAACTCTTTGTAATAGATGTGTTGTGTTCCTGTATGTTTGTGCACATCGGTTGTTCAGTGGTTTAAGCTGTTAAAAGTATAGTCCTGTTATTTAAAGGACTAGTATTGGCTCAATAGTTGAACACTTGTGCTCAGTTCATTCTCAATGACCGTTGACCTCTAGTCTCCATGTCAAAGTTGGAGATATTTGGCCTGACTGTAGACAAGTGGTGTTTCAATATTGGGCTTGTTGCACATTTAATAATTGTCTGATCCCAATGTAGGTTATTTGCTTCCTGAGCCATCATGTAGAAATTGGCTTTTTTCTTGTTGCAAATATACAAGTAGGTAAAAGCCTTTCTGATTGAAGTCTTTTTCTGATTATCTGAGTGTTTGTGGCATTGTTTTGTTTGTTTTCTCAAATTGACCCAGCCTGCTTCTGGGGTGAGAGGTTGTCTGGACAACATGAGCCCCTTCCTCATTCCTCATCTGCTTGAGAACTGTCCCTGTGCTGTAGGTGTAGACCTAGTGGTTGTTGACCATAGTCAGTGATCTTTGCCACTTACCAATAAAAGGGATTGGAAAGAGACGCTCAAATTGTAGTGTCTGTTGGTGCCCACTTGGGCAACCCAATTCTGATCTTTTTGCCACTAATTGGTCTTTTTCACATCAGATTATTTTCAAAGCTGATTGATACAATGTCAGTAAACCACTGCAACGCCTCCCTGTCTAATCAAACATCATGAAACATGTTCAGGTTGTTTTACGGACTCGGGTCTTAGTTATGTCACTCGTCAAACTATGATTAAGGGTTTATTAGAGTCAGATGTTGTATTGTTTTCAAGGCCAGGAGTTAAGCTGTGTTGTCGTCTTAGGTCTCTTTATGTAGTGTTGTCGTGATGTGTGTTTTGTCCTATATTTTTATTTTTAATCCTAGCCCCCAACCCCCATCCCTTTTTTGTTAGACCGTCATTGTAAATAAGAATTTGTTCTTAACTGACTTGCATTGTTAAATAAAGTTAAAATAAAAAATATGCTTAAATCCATGCGCTGGTTTACTGACCTCCGTCTACTCTATACTGTTCTGAGTACCCATCTGTGTACAGTACACCCTCAAGTGCTTATCTCTGTCATTGTTGGACATAAATCACCAGAGTGATTTTTTTATTTAGGAAATCTTTTCCCACGCATAAATAGTCATATATGAGCCCAAATCTCACTGTATTGTCTGTGTAAAATGCCCCTTTTATATGGTCTGTATTCTCCCATGTGTGTCCCCTCCCTAGGTATGTGACCCATCTGATGAAGCGTATCCAGAGGGGCCCCGTCAGAGGCATCTCCATCAAGCTGCAGGAGGAGGAGAGGGAGAGGAGGGACAACTATGTCCCAGAGGTCAGTGGGGTTCCTCGGTGGTTTACCTCCGAGCCGTGCATTTAGATTCCTGCGTTACGATGCATTTACAACATTCTATGGTAGCCACGTTAGCCTCTGCTTTAATAATATTACATGAGGGATGTTTAAACAATACTATCTAACTGAATGTCTACAATTAAGAGCAGTTGGCCCAACTCTCTGAATATATGGCTCAGATTTACCTTGCAGTTTGGTCCTTCATCTTGCTTCAGATAACTTGAGAAATGTCCTTGCTGATTGTGATGATATCTATAAGGTTGTAATTTGGTGCCTACCTGTATCGAAAGTGGCTGTGGCATGGTTGTTGCCAGGTCATTGATAATGCAGGAAGATGGAACTGACAGATTTTCCCTGTGTTTGTTGGGCCGTCTATCCCTCTCAAACCCTGTATCTTTCAGACACTCGTGCTCGGGTCTATCTTGAGAACACTGGCTCCTGATAGGTTCCTATGAGATCCACTGTAAAGCTGATGGTCTTTGTGTCTGTAGGTGTCTGCTCTGGACCAGGAGATCATTGAGGTGGATCCCGACACCAAGGAGATGCTGAAGCTGTTGGTATGTTCAAAACCTTCCCTCTCAGATCTCACTGCCTATCTACAGTCTAAACGAGATGTGTGCTTGTGGTTTGAGTACTCTGACTTCATCCAGCAATGATGTAGCCTCCTATCTCACACTGGGCATAACTTAACAGAGCAGAATGTAAACACACTGACCTAAAAACTACTTTGTCTGAATTTTCTGTTGTAGCTGAGTTAACACCACTACAAGATCGTCTGTGGCCAATAGAAATGCATCTATTAGATATGATCATTATTCACGCTGTAGTTTTGATGTAGTGAGCTACTTTAGTTAAGCACTGTTTCTCTGATAGTGTCTAATATTGCTGTAGCTCAACTTCTTCTGCTGCCAAGTAATTGGTAGCTTTCCCAATACTAAGTAGAGCACTGGAAAGCTTTCCCGTCTTTGCTGTGCACAGTCAGTGTTACCTTCCTATGATAGACCTCAGAATGTAATGCTCATTAGAGCTAGGTGAGGAATTGTTTGACTAAATCTGAAATCTTTCCTCTGTTAGGACTTCGGCAACCTGTCGAACCTGCAGGTCACCCAGCCTACCGTTGGAATGAACTTCAAAACACCCAGGGGAGTTTAGACACGTTTCATATCTCTGTCAATAAAGAGAAGTGGAAAGGAAGCACTGTAGCGGTCTCTTTTGCAAGGTCACAATATCTTACTCTAAGGCTGGGATTCAATCAGAACAAATGTTAACCAGCAATAGCAGACCTCCCTTGTGGCTCAGTTGGTAGAGCATGGTGCTTGCCATGCCAGGGTTGTGGGTTTGATTCCCACACAGGACTAGTATGAAAAGGGAAAACAAATCATTATGCTCAGGATAAGTGTCTGTTAAATGACTCATAATAGAAATAGTGGTCGGGAGGAAGAAGTGTGTTGGAGCCGTCAAATCATTGAGCAGCTGCTCTTGCAATCGTCACGCTTCGCCCCACTGTCGTTAAGTTCAGAACGAGAAAGTGTAGGATACATAGAAATAATTACTCACATTGAAAATTTGGATTCATGGGATCTCTGTTAATTCGACTCCGTACAGGCCAATAGCAATGTCCGCTTTAGGTGTAATGCCAGGAGCCGCTTGTGGATTTGACAGCTCTAAAGCAGTTCCACTTCCGACACCGCCAAAACAACCGCTATGTGGATGTCGGCTAAAGCGGATCTGATTGAATACAGCCCTAGGGGTCAGGATGCAATCCGATTGTGGGTAATAGACGTTGCAGCTTTTACAGGCAATTTCCAATTGAACTATGCAGCGTTTACCGTGGTTACATTACCTAAAAGCTGCAATGTCTATTACCTGTGATCGGATTGAATCCCAGGCTAAAACAATCACACTACCTGCCTCCATCTCAATATTGTCTAAGGGTGTTTTCACACTGGGTCCCTTTCAGACAATTTGTGAACTCTGCCTGTTCCCTTAATTTTTTTGTCCAGTGTGAACACGCCAAAGGAACTCCGACCTCTCAAAAGTTAACCGAACTGAGACCATCTTGAATTCCTCAGTCCAGTTCCCTTTTTTAGGGCAATGTGAACACAAAGCTCACCAGGTTGGCTTGTCATTAGTGGGTGGTGTGGGAATAGACTACTACAACACTGCTTCCCCTCACACGCAGAATTGTTGTCCAAAATGGTTTGAATATTTGATCTATTGGCTGAGAGCTTCATAAGCTGATTAGATTGTGGGGTTTGAGTAGTGTGAGAAGACAACATATTTGGTGAGAATCAGAACAGGCTACAAAATCAATTCTAGCTCTTAAAGGGGCAGTAGCCTAGATTGAAAATTGTATACCCAAATTACAGCATCTGCAGTTATTCTATTTATTGTTGCCAATGTTAATAGTATCTTCTGATTGGAATCTATTAGCATGCAACATATAAGTAGGTTTATATATAGCTGTCCGATAACACGTTCTGATGGAATGACTTGACCTGCACTTTGTAAAAACCACGAGTGGATGTTCCTTTCTAAACATAGCAGTGTGAATGCAAAGAGGACTGACCTAAAAAAAAATAAAGTGAACTGGCAAAAGAGTTGTCCTAATTCAATGTCAAGGGCAGTGTGAATACAGAGAACAGCTATTTTCCCCCAAAAAAATCCCCCTCAAGAGTTCACTTTAAAAGAACTGATCTCAGTCCTCTGAAGAGGACTGAAAACACCCTCAGAGGATCCATCTCATTATCTAGAAGAGGATGGGCCTTCAGACTTAATCCACATTGTTACAGCCTGAATTAAATTAAAAGTTTCCCCTCACCCATCTACACACTAACTAATAATGACAGTGAAAACGTTTTCAGAAATATATTCACACCCCTTTACTATGACACTCCAAATTGAGCATCCAATCCTTTGATCATAGTTGAGCTGTTTCTACAACTTGATTGGATTCCACCTGTAGCCAATGCAATTGTTTTGACATGATTTAGAAAGTAACACCTCTGTCTGTACAGTATAAGGTCCCACAGTTGACAGCGCATGTCAGAGCAGAAACTACAGTGAAGTCCAAGTCCCTAGATCTGAGAGAATTGTGAATAGTCATATCTGGGGAAAGGTATAAAACAATTTCTGTTGTTGAAAGTTTCCAAGAGCAGTGTTCTCCATAATTGGGAAATTGAAAAAAAATAGAACTACTCAGACTGCCTAGCCGTCCGACCAAACTGAGCAACCGGGCAAGGAGGATCTTGGTCAGTGAGGTAACCAACAACCCAATGACAACACTACAGAGTTCCTTGGCTGAGATGGGAGAACAAGTCTACAGCACTTGACCAATCTGGGCTTGATGGGAGAGTGACCAGACAAGTCACTCCTGAGAAAAAGGCACATGACCATACGCTTGGTTTCCAAAAAGGCACATGAAAGACAGCTCATAAGGCAAAAGACTGGTCTGAGACTAGCAATGTAACACTTAGGCCTCAATGCAAAGCTCCAAAACCAAGCACAGCTCTTGTGTAATAGTCATGGATACCAAGTGATGCCAGGCTTCCCCAAAAATTTACCAATAAAAATAAAATGTATCTTTGCTCTTTTTCATCATTTTCCTTCAATTCACAAGAGGCTGAAGAAGTGCCACTCGATCAGATAGCTGGCCTATAAGTAGAGACAAACGAGTCTGACATTTTTGCCACCTATAACATTGAAGGCAAGGGAAGCCAGCGAGTATCTGGCCTCACTTGACAATAATTTTTATTTTTAAACCAATCAGCATGGAGCTAAACTGAGCGAGCTCAACTATGAATGGTCCTAGGGCATCAAAAAAAAGTGTCATGGAAAACCATCTTGGATATGGCGTCACTCGTCAAATCCCATTGAGAGCATACGTCACTGACATTACTTGAATTTTGCATCTCGTTGTGTTGTTTAGATTACATTTCCATGTCTGAATTTCTCTGCAATCCAGTCCCTGTCTACTAAACAAGACGCCACGCTCTCCAAAGTGTCCATCGTAGAGCGGGCTACCGAAGCAACATCAAAGAAGATCGATAATTTGGCAGCAACTGTCAGGCAGCTACACAAAATTGTGAGCGAGAACAAGGAAAAGAACGTTCCTAGAGAATGAGTTGAAGTAACTGCAATCCCAAAATAATGAGCTGTGTGAGAATGTAGCTGAACTTCAAAGGTACTCTCGCAGGTGGAATCTGAAAATCCAAGGTGTAAAAGAGGGAGAGGATATTAGGGAAGCAGTCATTAATATCCTGGGAAAGGTGGCTCCGTGCATCAAAGACAAGCTAAGAGACGTGATCGACTTGGGAAACGAAGTCGCAATATCATTTTGCGCTTAACTATGCGCCATTACAGGGACATCTGGAAAGTGTCCACGGGTAACGTTTCTGGACGAGAAGCTCAGCATCAAAGAAGCTTTGATACCGCAGGATCAGACTGCCAGGGAGAAACTGTGGCCGCGTATACGGAAGGCACGACAAGAGGGAAAGAAGGCTGGGTTCAAGGGCCCACACGCGTTTATCGAAGGAAGAATGATTACTGGGTAACTGTTGACATTAATCAAACGGGAACTGTGAGTACTGCCACGAGTTAATGTACCGTTCGAACTACAACTGATGAACACTTGCCAACTAAAAAAAAAATAGATTTGTCATACTGTTAACCACCGCTACCTCAGATGTGCGTAGTTTTCCGTCGGAGTAATCCTGAAGGTTCACTGTTTGTTTTGTTCACGTTACTACTTCTGTTATCTAATTTGTGTTCTTTTTCATGCAGGAGTTCGTTTTCAACTCACTCAATATCGTCAGTCTGAATGCTAGGAGTTTGAGAGTTCTTACGAAAAGGAAAGAGTTATTTTTATATTGTGAACGCAGTAATGCAGATTTTGTCCTTCAGGAAACTCATTCGGGTGAAAGTGATTTGAAATTTTGGAAATCACAATGGGGAGACATGGCCTATTTCAGTCATGGATCAAATCATTCTGCTGGTGTTTTGACACTTATTCACAAGTTTAAAGGTGACATTCTAGAATCCACATCTTCACAAGATGGGAGATGGGTCATAGTAACTGTTAAACTTGACAATGCTATTTTCATCATTTGTAATGTATAGCGACATAACTCACATGCTCCAAATTAGACCCGTTTTACCCAATTTACCAGGAAAGTACAGGATTTAAGCAACAAATACTCAAAGGCTTTTCTAATTATTTGAGGGTATTTTAATGAAACACCTGATGCATATGTTGATCGTTTTCCTCCTAGAACGAGTCAAAGCCTTAAATAGCAATATCATCACTACATTATGCAAGGATCTCTGTTGATGATGCCTGGCGTTATTTCAATCCAGATGCAAAGGGTTATACCTGGACCAACAAAACTGTCAGGTAAATCTAGAATGGATTTATTCCTAATTTCCCCCATTTTGTTACAATTTGTTATAGATGTAGATAATCAGTTGGCTCCCCTTTCTGATCACCACTTAATTTTCCTGAATTTACAAGCTACTAAAAAAATCAAGGTACTCGAGGATATTGGAAATTAAACTCACTTCTCAAAGATCCCACTCTCATTGGAAACATCAAATCGTTAGCCAAAGATATTTTTTCAAGAAAAGACTTGGGTCATGGAAGTAGATGGGAATTTTTCAAATATAAAGTCAAGAGTTAGCCATTAGCCATTAGCCATTAAACATGCCAAAGAGCTGATGCACTTAAAGAACCTTAGAGAAAAAGAGTTGATGAGCAAGCGTGACAGTTTTCTAAAGAAAGATAATCTGAAGAAGTCTATTTAAGTCTTTACAACTATAATTAGAACAGCTTTACACGGATCTGGCAAAGGGTGCCTTTGTAAGGTCAAGAGCAAAATGGATTGAAGAGGGGGAAAGAAACACTAGTTACTTTTTTGCACTTGAAAAGAAACGACAAAAGAAAATCTATAACTGCACTCAAAATTAACAATGTTTTATGCAAAGATCCCATTACAATAACATCCTTTGTCAATTCCTTTTATGAAAACCTTTACATCTCTCAATTTCAGGAAGATGGTTGTGAAAGCTACATTTGCCACATTCGGAATTATGTCCCTGTAATTGAGGATGATTTCCACTCAGTTTGCGATTTACCGGTGTCAATTGAAGAGGCTCTGAATTCAATGAAAAAAATGGAAATCACCTGGCCCTGATGGCCTGTCAGTTGAATTCTATAGACAGTTTTGGGAGTTACTAGAAGAACCGATTTAATATGTTTCAAGATTGCATCAAAAGTGGGGAAATGGTCTCCACTATGAAACAGGGCCTTATTTCATTGATTCCGAAGCCCGATAAAGACCCCTCTCTCATTCACAATGAGACATATTACTTTATTAAATATTGATTACAAATTGATTGCTCTGGTTTATGCCAAAACATTAAAGATACCATTATAAATGAGACTCAAACAGGATTTATGAAGGGCCGTCACATAAGCTCTAACATTCGTTTAGTCTTAGACCTTATAGATTATTCAGATGCAATTGACTGATGCAGTTGTCTTATTTTTGGACTTCTGTAAAGCCTTTGACATAATTGAACATGAATTTCTCTTTAGGTCACTTAAACTTCTTGGATTTGGTGAAAATGTTGAAGTCTTTTGCATGTTCTACAAAGATATAAATAGTTGGGTTACTAAACCTTAATACTTCCAAATGATTCAGTATCAACAGAAGTGTACGACAGGGGTGCCCAATTATGGCTTAACCCTTTTTAACCAAGAAATCAAAATTTCCCAACTGGCTGATGATACTACTCTTTTCTTAAGAGACAAAGACCAGGTCGCCCATGCCCTTAATGCTATAACATCAGGATTAAAACGGAATGTTTCTAAGTCTGACATCTTGTTTATTTGACTGATGATAAATAGAAAATATTCCTGTAAAGGACTGTTAAATATTTAGGAATACATCTGTCAAAACCACAGTCAGACAACATTCATTTCTCCCCTAAAATTTAGAAAACCAAACATAATAATTGGCTACAAAGAGATCTTTCTATACTTGGGAGAGATCTTCTGTCCAAGGCAGAGGGACTGTCGTTTTGTGTACCTCTCATTATCATTACGTGTAAGTCCTGCTACTTGTAAAGAGATCAAAGACCTTTCTTGACTTCATCTGGAAAAATGAGTCTCAAACTAAAAAAGTCAGTCCTTTCTAATAAGAAAGGAAGGAGGTCTGGAAGTGTTGGACTGTTGTTGACATAACACTTAAGATCAACTGGTTGAAAATATGTTTAATTTATACTGAATCAATATGGTATTTCATTCCAAATAATGTTTAATAAGTTGGGAGGTCTTCAATTTTTACTGAAATGTAATTATATTCCTGAAAGATTACCCGCTAAATTGGTTAGGCGCGCAACCATATTAGCCAGGTAGCCTAGGACAAATAAAAATAATTGTGTACTGTATGACAGTGATAAACCGTTTAGACATGGCATTGGCGTTTCTCTACAAGTAGGGTGGGTCATGTTTTTCTACTTGCATGAACTGAAATCAACCATGGACAGCCACATTTAGCTTACGTTGATTAGACTAAATAGTTTACGGTATCTTTTACTTGTCACTATTAGACTGATTTGTTGAAATGGTGATGGAAGCTCCTGTTTTCTTTGAGACTTGCAGTAACTCATTCTAATTCAAGTTGTTTAGTGGTCCGAAAATGTCAAACATTAACTTGCTTGACCATGCTGTAGGTCATGTAACTCTTACTATACATGCAATCTGCTTTGTGGACTACACTGAACAGAGGTTGCTATCCGGTTTTGTTGTTAAAACAAAGCTGGTTGAAATGTATTCTGCCACATCGCTGGCATTAGAGGCATATATCACGTTCGCAAGGCATATGAACTAACAGGTTCGCGCAAACGCAATTATCACAACACCGATTATATGGCTTTTTTGGGGGGAGGGCCTTGGCTTCCTCAGTGATTTTACCCACGCACCGCTACTGCACAGCTCACCCATCTAACAAGATCCCAACCCTAAGTATGGTGGTGGCAGCATCATGCTATGGGGATGCTGTTCTGCAGCAGGGACTGGTACGGACAAAGGGAACAATGAGCCAAATCCCTGACTTGAAGCTGCTTCAGAGTGCAAAATGACCGACTAATGCGAAGATTTACGTTCCCGGAACAATGACAAACATACAACCAAGGCAACAAAATGTGAAAGTCCAAGAGCCCCAGCCAAAGCCCAGACTTGAATCCCATTGAAAAATCTGAAAGATTATCATTCACCACCACTCCATAGAATTTAAGAGCTTGAGAAAATTGTAAGAAAATTCCCAAATCCAGATGTGCAAAGCGGATTACATACCCAAGAACCCTCAACGCTGTAGTTGCTGCCAAAGGTGCTTCTACAAAGTATTGACTCAATGGTGTGAACACATGTAAGATATCTATATTTCAATTAATAAATGTACAAACATTCTCAATGTCATTATGAGGTAGTGTGTAGATGGGTGAGAATCTACTTTTTTTTTTACCCCTTTGTGGTATCCAATTGGTAGTTAGTCTTGTCTCATTGCTGCAACTCCCGGACTTGGGTGAGGGGAAGGTCGAGAGCCGTGCATCCTCCGAAACAACCCAACCACACTGCTTCTTGACATGGGTCTCCCAGTCGTGGCCGGCTGCGACAGAGCCTGGACTCAAACCCAGAATCTCTAGTGGCACAGCTAGCACTGCGCCACTTGGGAGGCCGAGAATCTACTTACCCCTTATTCCACATTCTTTTGGTTATGCAAACTTTGAAGGCAATCATTGTGGTACCTGATGAAAACCTCTTCTGTCAAAACGTTGGTTATTAAATTATTGCATCTGAGCTCCTACAGTGTGCGGCTCTCCTTCAGCTTGTAATGGCTCATTGTTACGCTACTTGCATCATGAAACAGCTGGGGGTGGTGATCTGAGGTAAATGATTGCCTTGAAAAAGAGAACTTCAAAAAAGTGCTCCATCCCTTTAAATCTACTTATTTCTAAGGTCATATCATCCAAGAGCTATGCACACATTCATGGAAATCACCACAAGATTTTAGTTTACAAGTAAGACCAGAAGCAACAGGTAATGCTTAAACACCTTTATTGTGCCCAATCTGAACATTATCCACATCAGTAAGTAGCAGCAAAGAGACCACAGTGAGGTAGACTTTCAAAACTCTAAAAAGCAGCTGGGCTAAGACAAGCTCAGCATGAGTAACTTGATGGGGGAAAGACACTTAGTCTTTGGCACACAGCTTAATATGCATATATCCAACAGGAACAAGGAAGGCGATGGAGTAAGAAAGCACAGGGAAAGCTGTGTTAGGTCTACTCAAGCTCTTGGTACGGTTTTAGCAAAGTGGAAGTTCTACATTCAACAGGAAACAAGCAGCGGTTCATATCTGGGCTTCATATCTGAGCTCTGTTGATGTACAAAAACAGTGATTACAAATCACTGCCACCCTCTCCTAAAGTGCAAATTAAAAAGTGCAACAATAAAACTATGTAACTTACAATCAAAACGTCAATGTCCGTTCGTCTCAGTAAAGATCCATCCAATTGATTGAAAAACATGGAAACCCAGTTGAAGCAGTGTCCAGTAACGTTGGGCTTTATGAACTTGCCCAACAATACAAGAAAAGTAATGCTTCAACACCTTAATCTGTGCCCATTCAGTAGAACAGGGGGAAGGCAACCCTGGTCCTGGAGTGCCACATGCACTTCATGTTATACATTTTAACCAACCTGGAAGACCAGGTGTTGAATTTAGGAAATCACTGAACAGATCAATTGGTCAGGTGTGGTGCCTAGTTGGAACAAAATCCTGCAGACCTTGCGACACTCCAGGAACAGGGTTGCATACCCCTGCAGTAGAACATCGTAGGGAGAACAAATCTACCACCAGCCCCAGACTAATACTTCGGGGTGAGGAAAAACCAAGGGGAGGGGAAAAAATTAAAAAGCCGCCAGGTAGAATTCGGTTCCAAATTTCCTTGTCATGACTTAAAACCGTTTGTGTACAAATTAGTAAAAAACTGCGTAAAAATGTCTGAAATGCGACTGGTTAAATGAAGCCCAACTCATCTTCCAAAGTAAAAAACACCAGCTGGCTTGCACAGGAAAAACAGTAAGCCAACTGGGGGTGGGGGGGAAGGGGTGGAACTATTTGAAGGCACTGTATGGTATCTACCAACGAAAGGCAATGAGACGTGCATGCTCTCTCAAAATGCAACGCATGTAAAACAAAATCAAAATTTAAGGATAAGAAGAAAAAAAAAATCAAGGCGTTTTCATCTACTTCTGAACCCTGGCCTGAATCATCCTCGTCTGGCCACAAGTCAGGGAAACTGCATAAGGAAGTGTGGGGCCCCTGACTATCCCAACAAGGTCACTGTGCATAGTGCCAACGTGAACAAGTAAACAGCAAAAAGTAGCAAGTGCAGCAGTAGACTTCTCTACAGTGTTTCTCCCCCAATCCTGGTGGGAGTGCCATGGTGCCCCTGGTGTCGGGGCAGCTGGACACTCGTGCTCTGCGGACGCCCGCTGTGTGTCCTCACCCGTGAGGTGTGGGGTTCTCCGCCCCCTCGCTGGACTCCTCTGCTCTAGCTGGACTCCCTGTTCTTCTGGTTGCGCATCAGGGGCCGGTGGTTGCTCAGAAGGTCCATGGAGTGCTGCCAGTGCCAGCAGGAGCGGCAGTAGTACTTAAAGCAGGCCTGAGGAGAACACAGGTAGTAGTGAGCTTACCTTGTGCACTGTGGTTAACATACATGTGTGTATCATTGATGTGCCTCAACATTAATACCATAAAACTTAATTTACACAAATGTTTGCTTCTTGAATAAAGGCTTAGTAGGAGGCCTTAGTGGATAGATACATACTTGAACATGATTAGACCAGATAGTTGTAATCCTAGATTCACATCAACCCAATGTCATAACACACCTGGTCCCTGCAGAAGAACGGCCCGGGTTGGCGACTGCACACTTGGCACATGGAGTCCTCCAGGTAGGGGTCAATCTGAACCTGAGAAGGGACATCACAGTGCTTATATTCAGACCATTGAGAAGGGCAGAATTACCCTTCATTACAATTCCTCAATGAAACGTGTTGGTCCCATGTTTCATGAGCTGAAATAAAAGATGGCAGATATTTTCCATACCCACAAAAAGCTTCTCATTTTGGCCACAAATTTGTTTACATCCCTGTTAGTGAGCATTTCTCCTTTGCAAAGATAATCTTTCAATGCACAAAAATATTGTGACGAGATCCAGATTTTTTTAAAGGTTTCTGACCAACACTCATCTCTATTCCCAGTCATGTGAAATCCAAAGATTAGGGCCTCGTGAACTAACTCAGTAAAATCTTTGAAATTGTTGCATTTATATTTTTAGTTCACTATAGTTGAAAGCAGTCAATGCTGGTCACGTGTTTAAAACCAGACGGCTCTTACCTTCTTTGTAAACTTGGGGGTTTTGATCTCTACAAACGCTGCACACACAGCCTTCAGGTAACTGCGCTGGTTGTTGAAGGTGACGCGGCCAGAACCTGTACATCATGAGATTAAGGACGAAAAGGATTGATACCATTACACCTCTACAGGACCCAGCCAGTCTACAGGACCCAGCCAGTCTACAGGACCCAGCCAGTCTACAGGACCCAGCCAGTCTACAGGACCCAGCCAGTCTACAGGACCCAGCCAGTCTACAGGACCCAGCCAGTCTACAATGTAAGGTCAAACCCAGACAGCAATAGGCTACTTCTCAAATTTGTTAAAATCTTTACCTCCACAGTTATCGCTAAATGCTCTACAGATACCCAGCCGAAAACTCAAATGGCAAGCAATGCAGAGGCAGTGCCTGTCAACGTACATTAGACCCTTAATGACTGCTGCATTTCAGACAGTTACAGAACACACCCCATACATTCACAATAAAGCTACATTCACCAATATAATTCCACAGTCATGGCTAGTCGCCGCCAGTCTTTCAACAGTAATATCTCACCTATCGGGTATTTATGCTTGTCGGTGTCAATCCCAGCGTACATCACGCCGCCGAACAGGTCATTCATGATGCTGGCCAGGGCCTCTGCGTTGAGCATGCCGTGCAAAGCGCCCACAAAGACAGTCTTGCTGGGGTCCAGGCGCTGGGAGGGGCAGCGCACATAGTTACTGTCAGAGATCACCCAGGGGATCACCTGCACCTGTGAGATCAGAGAGGAGGGTCAAGGGGTGTGTCGCAATAGTCTAGCAGTGTTCTTTCTTTAACCTCTTTCAGCTAGGGGGCACTATTTTTATGTTTGGAAAAAATAACATTCCCAAGGTAAACTGACTATTTCTCATGCCCAGATGCTAGAATATGCATATAATTGACAGATTAGGATAGAAAACTCTAAAGTTCCCAAAACTGTCAAAATATTGTCTGTGAGTATAACATAACTGATTTTGCAGGCGAAAACCTGAGGAAATCCAACCCGGAAGTGCCTTTTATTTGGAAAAATCCCTGTTCCATTGCCTGCCCCTCCATTTAAAGGGGTATCAACCAGATTCCTTTTCCAATGGCTTCCTCAGGCTGTGACCAGGCTTTAGACAGTTTCAAGCCTTTATTTTGATTTATCAAAACGCTTCAGGTGTCCTTTGATTAGTTCATGCGCCCGAGAGTGGTAGCTCGACATTTTCTCTGTAGTATTGAATAGTTTACCGTCCGGTTGAAATATTATCGATTATGTATGTTAAACAACCTGAGGATTGATTATAAAAACATTTGACATGTTTCTACGAACATTACGGATACTTTTTGGAATTTGTCTGCCTTTCAGGACCGGAACGAGCCTGTGGTTTTCTGAACATAACGCGCAAACCAAATGGCGGTTTTTGGTTATAAAACTAATCTTTATCGAAAAAATAACATTTGTGTAACTGGGAGTCTCGTGAGTACAAACATCCAAAGATTATCAAAGGTAAGCGATTATATATTTTCTGACTTTCGTGACCAAGCTAATTTGCGGCTAGCTGTTCTTACTGTTTTGTCTAGTGACTGAAACTCAAACGCTTTGATTGCTTTCGCTGTAAAGCATATTTTCAAAGTCTGACACAATAGGTAGATTAACAACAAGCTAAGCTGTGTTTTGGTATATTTCACTTGTGATTTCATGATAAATATTTTTAGTTTTATTTTTTATTTGGCGCTCTGCAATTCAGCGGTTGTTTGCGGAAATGATCCCGCTAAAGGGATCCGTGCGTCAAGAAGTTAACATTTCAGATATGTTAAACGTTTGTGGATATCCTGTTAATATTAAATATTTACCTCCAAGCTCTTTTCCACTAAACCAGTGGTTTTCAGAACCTCTACAGGAGACCCCCCCAGAGGTTTCATTATTTTGTTATAGCCTTTAACTGGCTCATCTACTAAGCTAACATGGATTTTTTTATTGATTGGCTAAATTATCCATGGTATAACATTTGATTTAAGACTCCCTGAAGAATTTAAACTATTAATACAAATTATTTTAATAAGCATTCCTGCTATTAGCCCATAGAAATGCATTGAATAACAGATCCACTACATGGGACAATTCTCCCTCCCCCCAAAAAAGGAAGTTTGTTCTAAAGTGTGTCCTGTAGAGCTATTTTTTTTTTTACATGCATTTAACCTCATTTTAGGAACTAAACCATTTCCATATATACTAAGTTTATTTTAAAACTTCTAGGTACCTTCAGATAAATCTTGTGAGGCTTGTGGGTGTACATGTTCAAGAGACTCAAATTGTTCAGACACTACAGACAGAAGTTGCCAGATCTCTAGTTTAAAGACATCTTGATTGGGATTTATTATGTTTTATTGAGTCACACTTCTGAGAAAATGGTAGAGAATTTGAACACAGCAGTTAGTCAAAACCCCCTGGGTGCGGTCACCAGGACACACAAGCATCCCCACTCACATCCTTGCAGCGCATCCTGCGGCTGGACATCTTGAAGTAGTATTCTCCGTTCTCCTCGGGGTGGAGCAGGTCCTGGGTGCAGGCCTGGAGCAGCGCACGAACAGACTTCTCGTTCTCAAACACAAGGTAGACGTAGCCTACAGCAGAGCACAGCAGAGCGTAAACACCAGGCTAACTGACAGAGTGAATTTGCTAGTCTATTAACGGTCAAGAGTATTAGTATGGTGTATGTGAACAAAGACATTCCAATAAGTGTTGCTCATTGTTTATTCTGAATTGTTAGTGAGTCCTCAAGTGATACGATCCACTCCGACCTCCATTCTGAAGACGGCAAGGTGAGCAGTATTCTCAAACTCATTATCAACATGGTAGACAAACAAAGAATATTCCACTTCTTGCACAAAACACATGTTTGTGTGGGGTAGGGTTTGTGGGAACCATTGAATGACCAAGTACACTTGTGTCTAAACTCACCATCCCACTGCGTGCCCAGTGCCCACCACTGTGCCACCTTAGAACCATAAGAGTAAATATCCTACCAGCCTGTCATTACCTTTGGGCATATTACCTTTGGGAGGGCAACGAGGATGCTTGCCATCCTTACCGGGCCACTCCACACTCAGAGGGCCGTAGCCACTGAATGTGTTGATCAGACCGGCTGGAGAGAAAAGGGTCAGCAGTCAGACCAGTAATAGGTCAGTTACAGAAACAGTGTACTATGAACCAATTAGATTCAAGATTGTTTAACATTGTTCCTCTCAAGGTTTGCGTCTAAAATAAGATAGCCAAACGGTGAAGCAGCTGTACCTTCAGTGATATCCCAGGGTACTCCTCCCAGGAAGACCTTGTATGAGTACAGAGGGTTCTTGTTGTTGCGGGGAGGAAGTTGTCCACTCCAGGTGAAGGTGGCTTCATTTACAGCTGAAGGGAGTCAAGACTGAGCTGTTAACAGCAGTAGAACATGTAGATTCAATAGAAAGCTGAGCGTGTTAGCATTGTCCCATACCGGCTGCCTGCCTGTGCAGACGGGCCTCCCTCTCGATGCTGAAGGGGTCGTCGGGCGTCTCCAGCAGGTCCAGGTTGGGCCATATTGAGGCCCCGGGCCAGCGGCGGGACAGGGCCGTGGCAGAGCTGGTGGCGCTGGGCGGTGGGGTGAGAGGGGAGCCGTGGTCCTGGTAGTTCAGCCTGGAGCCCAGAGAGCTCAGCCTCATAGAGTCCTTCTGCATGTTGGACATGAGGAAAGGTAGGGGGGGAGAGATCCTCAGGGAGGACTGGTTGGGAGGAGGGGGTTAGAGACATTCCTTCAGTTCAGCAGAAAGGGCAGAAATCTCCATTAACTACTCTATAGCAAAACATGACATGACCTTGATCAACAAACTAAAAGTCTGCCCCTAAAAATAAACATGAAATCTAAACCATGACAATCATTTGAGTGGAATGTAAATTTACGGTGACATGCATTTGACATAAATCAATTCAAAAACCACTTCAAGTTTACAACCCCCCCCCCCCACACACCCAAGTACACAGATACTTACGAGCAGGTCTGAGAGGTGGTCCGAGCCAGAGCTGAAGCCACTGGTTTCAGAGTCTACAGGGCTGCTGGAGCGCGAGTCTAGGAAGGAGCGTGAGTCCAGGCGGCTGGTCATGCGAGCCATGCCGGGGAACTTTTCCAGGAATTCAGCTGCCGTGCCCATGGGCTCACTGGGGGGGTTATAGCCAAGGGGCTTGCCCAGGATCTGGCCCAGGGGACTGCCCAGCATGTCCAGCACTGAGTCCATAACAATTTTAGTCAGCTTTTACAACTAGCAGCATCAGAGGCTGAAGCTGAGATAAGGCTATATTCAACCAGCACTAACACTTTTCTACCTGTTAATCAATTTCACCAAATTGGTCAGAGTCCACAGCTCCCAGATTAGAGCATAAAAACCAGCAGATAATTACATTAATCTGATATATCCACACTGTTGTCAGGCCCACACTGTCAATAACAGGAAAATATTCTGGGAGCCCATTTGTATCTACGAGTTACAAAATGGCTGCTTTCGAGTGAGCAATGGTGACTGATAAACCATCAGGCCTTAGCATAGTGGCCGTCTGTCCATTCCAGATTAGAATTCTGCCACACTGCCAGTTTCTTAGACTATGACTAGACAGACTCATTAGCCAAGCACAGCCATATCAGAATTCATGACTAAATAGTTTCCATTGAACTCCTGGTACCAAGATGTTGAAAGGATAGAGAACGCACCATAAGGCAAAAACCAGAGAACAAGGTTAAAACACCATCACATCTTGTTATAGTTGCTATGCAACCTTCCATAATGAAACTATAGGTCTAACGCACAACTAGTACGGTTACCATCCTACAGCATTAGAACTTCATTGGTTGTAAGGAGCTAGGCAAGCCCCGATCATTGGGCTGATCTGACAATGCAGACTGGATCAGCTGACAACCACACAAATGACTTACTGTGGGTCTAGCTGTCCCAGTGGGCTGAACATGAGGCACCAAGGGAATCTGACTCTACTGCCCCACTTTAGAAGCCCCATTCAGGGCAGTGCTGTTAACAAGTTTGTGTCTGGGATGGTATGGATATGTTGTGACACAATCTCATCACAAGAACTGGGTCAGTACAAAGTGAGATGGGAGGCGACACTGTGGAGGCAGGGTAATGTCATTAAGCTAAAACATGGAATGAGATATTCCACAAAACAAATAATTATGTACAAGGTGCTTGAGGGAGGTATAGTCAACCTCTCATCCTGATGGGAAAAGGCATTATTTAAGTCAATTAAGTAGGGACACTATTGAATATCTGAAAAACAAGTTAAATACGAGTTCACCCTGTTCGGGGATATAAATAGCAGGTCCACAGACAACGGACAAACTGCCACATCATTCTCTGCAACAGCCAGATGAAAGCTCTAAATCTAAGGATGACAATAGCTCAGTATACCTAAAATACTACAGGACCAAACCCAAGAGAAACCTCCAATGCCAACACCTGAACAGAAGTCATTACTGATAATGCAGCATACTGTCTCAAAGCCAGAGCAAGTTACATTGACACAATGCCACACAAAACCTAAGTAGGCTATAGCACTCATTAAATCCAATGTGAAGTACCAGACTAGCAAATAGCAGTTTTTTCCCAGCACATTGGATCATGTGGTACAGTAGACTAACAGGACAGCCAAAGCCTTTATGTTAATGTACTTCGTCTTAAATGTACACTGTCAACAGTATAGTTCAGTATTCACTACAAAGGAAGTATTCCAGTACTCACTGGAGGTAGAGCTGGTGTGGGCCTGGGAAGCAGCGGTGGTGTGTGTGTCCGTGTCATGGCTGCTCCAGGGGCGCTCCCAGCCGGACAGGCTAAGGGACTGGAGGCCCAGGCCCAGGTCGTTGACATCTGGCAGGCCTCTGGAGGCGCCCTCGTGGAGAGAGCTTCCGCTGCCACTGACACTGACACTGCTACTGGGGAAGAGCATCCTGCTTCCCACTGCAGACAGCTCCGATTCCTGCAGGTCTGTGGACGAACGAGGAGAGATGAGCTAATAAACAGTTAAGCACCCTGCATCTGCCCGAGGGAAGAGGACATGAGAAGGGAGGGGGTGTCGAGTGAAATGGCTTCGCTTTCCCAAAAACAAAATCTTACTGGTAGAAATGAAGTCAGACTGTAGCAACCCTTCCCTGCATGTTGATCAGGTGAACCTGCTGCGACTGTGCCCGTTGCAACTGCCATGCATTTCCATCTGAATCACTGACCGACTTAGAATGTGACCAGACTGCTGATTCACTCGCACCCCCCTGCTAATGACATCAGCTCCACCGCCACCCCCCCTTCCGTTTCCTCTAACTGGGTAATGAAAAATTCCTGTTGGAGATATTCTCAGACTCCCCCGGCACAGCGTCTGTCAGCGATGGCAGCCAGCCGCAGCTGCTGCTAACAGTAGCTCTAGCCTAGTTTCCTGAGTGAGCTGGCAGAGAGAGATGCAGCAGACAGAGGGAGAGAGTCATGAGCAGAGAGAAGGTGGGGGACCGGCAGAGAGAGAGGGGTGTGGTAGTATTCTAGCTGCAGGGTAGGAGGGGGCACAGAGCAGAAATCCCTGGTGTATTGAGCTGGCTGGCTCACCCTCCCAGATTTGCCAGTGTCACAGACACACAGAAGCTATAGTTGCAGCAGCTGCCTGATCAGAAGTAGGAGGACGGAGTGATTTGCACTGCCAGCTTGCCCCATTGCACTTCAGGGCTGGACAGCCTCCAACTGCTATCTACAGTCCTGATTCAGCAACTCAAGGCAGAGGATTAGGGTGGTGGTTGGGTAGAGGAGGATAGGTCATCATTGAAGCTTTGTTTCTAGCTGGATTAACATTGCCAGATTTATAATGCGTCATTCACACCCAATCTCGAGGGATGATTGTTGTAATTTTTGTAAAATGTGAGTCATAATCAACATTGTAAATCATTATGTTTCAGCATAAAAAACAATCATACTAGCCTATGATAAAATTAAAATATGCCCCAAGTCTGGTTACACAGTTGTATGGAAGGTTCATAAGGGATGACAAGTTGGTGGTCAAAAACCATTGGTGCCAACTGAGTTGAAGCCATACAAATAAAAGTGTAAGACGTTTTGCAGCCTGGTCTCAGACTAGACGTAACATAGTAAATGTAAATCCTGATTGCAAATAATATGATGTCACGTTTGGTAGTTACATAAAACCGATCTAATTTAAGGTGGTTGGTCGGGGTGGGCGTTTAACATGAACATCTAGCAACCCAAAGGTTGCGAGTGAATCTCACTGACAAATTTAGCATTTTAGCAATTTGCAACGTCAACTACTTACTACTTTGCAACTACTTAGCATGTTAGCTAACCCTTTCACTAACACTAAAATGATCTCTTTTAGATAATTCTTTAACATAACTCATAACATATAATCCAAAAGATGTGATGACGAAAAGTAATATACTAAATGGAGTGTCTCGGATTTACACAGAATACCAAATGCTCTGAGACCAGGGTGCATTTTGGCATTTCTTATTTTAAGAACTTTGAGCATAACAATGTTACAAGTTATACTCCAATTATCTTTTCAATTCATTAGAAACTACAAAGTGTACAAGCTGGGTGGCCTAGTGCATGACTGAATTTAAAATAAATATATCAGGTTAAATACAGAGTAGAATTGCAGTGTCTGAGAGTCTTGGCAAAGACCTCAAGCTCTGGAAAGCTTAGCCTACAAGTGCTGCAATGCTGCAGCATGAATCAGCTGTTCCCACAATTATGACAAAGAGCTGTGTAGACTTCAAAAAGCCATTAAAAAAGGGAAATTGTATGTTTAGTATGCTAATAGTTTCCCCTTTACTGCCATTGATTACAAGCATAACGATGTGTCATTCCAAAGTACACGTGCAGCGAGAAAGTTTACCGGTCAGGAGCATGTCTAGCTTTCCCTTGGTGCCGGACGTGGTGCACACACCAGTAAAATCCAGAGAGTTTCCCAGCATGGTGTTCATTCTACGATATATGTCCGCGTTACTGCAAGTGGACAAGGCCGCAGATTCTGGTGCCCAATTGTCATGGGGTCGAAGTTCGTCTCTCTAGAAATGAGAACAAACTTGTTAAAATATCAGTTGGATGTAATTCAAGTAATGTATGTTAACATTTGAAGTTAAAATATATGGCTTCGTAGGCTACATCGATCACCCTGGTTAATACATATTCTAGGTTCATTTTTCAGGCTTAAGTCACGATATTGGCTTTTTGTCCATTTTACATAGATTTAGGCCTAAACCTATTAGGCTAGCAGCAGCAGATTACTTTTAATTGTAGCCTAGGCCTATTTGCTTTTCATGTGCTACTGTTGTTTGAAAGACAAAAACCATTGAGCGAAATACAACTACGCGTTGGTGTTTTTCTTACCAATGAAAACGCCATGGTAGGAAATATCTAACAGAAATGTTTCAAACAACCGCCACTCACGTCGAGGTCATACTTATGAATGTAGTCGGTAGACAATTATCCACATTGATTAGGAAAACGTATGCCTATCCAATCAGGTGATTTGGGCGGTACCATTGCCAAGTACTTTGCCTGCGTTTATAACCAAGTGGGAAGATGGTATTTACCGCATATGGCCAGGAGAAAACACTGCCCCCCTCTCACAAGTCTCGATGTCGGCCACTCTTCTCTGCCTTGGCAAAATGGCAGTCTTCTCATCGAACCACATCTCATTTTGGAGTACCCGTTTTAAAGTCTAATTCACTAATTTGTCATGCCTCTGACATGCGGTAATGATAAATAATAGTGTAGTAGCCTACAGTTTATTGTGGTAGGCTCGTGTTTTACCGGAACGGCGTAACTCCACTATTTATTTTGCTGGGGCCGCCTTACATGACCTTACACCTGAGGCTGCCATTAGCAACTAAATTATCCTTATAAAGCTTCTTCTATGTGCAATTTTAAAATAATCGGTTCAAGGACATACATATGTTGTATTAGAAGCAATTATTGGCACCATGACTGTCTTTGAAAAAATATTTTATTTACACGAAGATTGACCACAAAGATTGAAATTTTTACATTCACTTATAACGGGGATCCCGTTTTCTGCTAACAATGCATGAGGCACACTGGCTTCAATGACTTGCGCAGACAACAGTGGACGCATAAATTCTGTCCTAATGACAATCGCCAAATGTCATTACCCTTTATGGTGTTTTGTGTAAAAGATGTCTCGTTCTATTCACCACTGTTGGGAGGCTGGAAATATGTTGCGAGTGGATGAACGTGTGGAGGTAGCCTAGTAAAGGAGCCCTTTGAAGTTATTGATAATCCGATGAAAACATAATGCCTGCTTGTGTTTATGCCACAATAAAAAATAGCACATTTTAGAAGTTCAATGACAAATCTTTACGACTTGGCCCACATCGATTATATTGAATTAATATAATTCTATGATTAGGCCCATACAAATTGGTGGTGCACGCGCAGAGTGTGCACACATATGAGATCCCGTACTGGGAAGAAATGTAATCTACTTTCACCCCTGGGCAGCCTGCAGTACCCCGGTTGTCTTCAATTTGAGTTCGTCAATGAAAAGGGGCAGCACTGAGCTAGCCTGTAACGTCACTTCCTGGAGTAGCTCAAACTGCGCATGTTATTTCCGCGTTCAAAACAACTGGGAAGTCGGAATTGGGAAATCGAGCTCCGGTTGGGAAAAATCTATTTGAAGTGTCATCCAATTCGGAAATCCAACTCTGGAACCCAGCTTCTTTCCAGAGCTCAGACTTTCCGATCTGAAGATCACTGACGCCATGATTTGACATCGTATTTTTCCGAGTTCCCAGTTGTTTTGGACGCGGCAAAAGACTCCATTTTAACCGACTTCATTTGGCTTCAATGCATTATCGAGTCTTCACAGGATGAATGGTGTCACGTGATCGATGGCTTTGTCCGTTCATATATACAGTCATTGCATACGACTGGGAAAAATCCACTTGAACTAGTAATTACTAGTGGGTCACTCATCTATCATCCATGAAGGCCGACTTCTCTCATATCTGACGTCACCTACTAAGGAAATTACCTAGATAACAGCAGTTAAATGCAACAACAACACATTATTTATAAAAAGCTATATATTAATATGTTTTTTAAACAATATAATTGGTTTGCGAGCATGATAGCTGTAAGTTTTGTTTATGGTTGACGCAGCTTGTTTGCCATTAGCCAATCGGCGTATCTCAACGACTTCAAAGCACATGAATACGGCCAACTAATATTTACTACTTCACAACGGGAAATTACCACCTTCCCACTTGGTTATGAACACAGCATTTGACTGGCGTTTTTCACGCGGGAATGCTGGAGTGAAACAGTTGAAGTTAATGGAATGTGCTGAAATAAATGGCGAGACTTCTGCAGATTAATGTGACAGGTAGCCTAGCGGTTAAGAGCGTTGAGCGCGTAACCGAAAGGTCGCTCGTTCGAATCCCTGAACTGACTAGGTAAATCTATCAATGTGCTCTTAGCAAGGGACGTAACCCCCAATTGCTCATTTAAATCTGTTCAATTACTCAAATGTTACATAGCATCATCTATCAAACTCCCTCATTGTAATTTGATACATTTTAAATGTAAGAGCACGGCAACATTTGCTCACTTGCACTTCAGTCACCATGTGACCCCCTGGCATGAAATTAATGCGATGTTTCTTTTTAGGTCAGTTGATATGCAATTCCATGAAAAACGTTGTGATTCTAGCACAGTCAAAAAACGTAAATGTCCACATATAATTATTGAAACTAAATTATGTATAATTGATAGCCATTTTAAATTGATATTGTAAAGCTCTCTTTTTTGTAATGAAATAATGTCACTATCATTTTATTAGCCTATAGCAACACCTTGTAGCCTACAACTTGGCCCATAGGTATGTCGACCATAATAAACCGTATCTAATGCAATATTTTACAGAACTAAAGAAGTATCCTCGTCCTAATTAAATTATACCATGCTGATATACTGTGCATTATTATGGGAAATAATGCACACTCTAGAATGCCCTTCAAGCCAGTCAGAAAGGAGTTTTCAACAATGCCATGGTATTACAGTTATTATAAACTGTCCGGTTCGAGCTCTGAATGCTGATTGGCTGAAAGCCGTGGTATATCAGACCGTATACCATGGGTATGACGAAACATTTATTTATACTGCTCTAATTACGTTGGTAACCAGTTTAAAATAGCAATAAGGCACCTCGGGGGGGTTGTGATATATGGACGATATACCGCGGCTAAGGGCTGTGTCCTAGCACTCCGCGTTACGTCGTTTGTAAGAACAGCCCTTAGCAGTGCTATACTGGCCATATACCACACCCCCTCGGGCCTATTGCTTAAATAAACATTTCAGACTTTTAGAACCCACAGCAGATTGGTGATGCTGACACATTATGTTGAATATCTAACGCCTGTCTCTTACAACTGTTGCAGTTGATAGTGTCTGGGTGACATCTTTTCCCTAGCAACAGCATTCGACTAACAACAGTTTGAAATGCCAACCATATAAAATTACTCGTCAATGTCAAGTTCAAAAGTTCAAATCCCCTTGTAGTAAGGTCCCCAAAGCACACACATCCCTGGGTCACTCGTCTTTTCAGTTCTCTGCAGCTAGCGACTGGAACGAGCTGCAACAAACACTCAAACGGGACAGTTTTATATCAATCTCTTCATTCTCTTCATTCAATCATGGACACTCTTACTGACAGTTGTGGCTGCTTTGCGGGATGAATTGTTGTCTCTACCTTCTTGCCCTTTGTGCTGTTGTCTGTGCCCAATAATGTTTGTACCCTGTGCTGCTGCCATGTTGTGTTGCTACCATGTTGTTGTCATGTTGTGTTGCTACCATGTTGTTGTCATGTTGTGTTGTTACCATGCTATGTTGTTGTCTTAGATCTCTCTTTATGTTGTGTTGTCTCTCTTGTCGTGATGTGTGTTTTGCCCTATATTTTAATTTCGTTTATTTAAAATGTTAAATTCCAGCCCCCGTCCCCGCAGGAGGCCTTTTGCCTTTTGGTAGGCCGTCATTGTAAATAAGAATTTGTTCTTTTAACTGACTTGCCTAGTTAAATAAAATAAAAATAAATACAAAATAAATGTTTAGCAAATATTGAAATTGTATTACATCCTAGAATGGATTTGTGAATACGGTAGGCTACTCAGCCACTCAAATGTTATTCATAAGTGTCCACCACACACTTGTTAACCATTTCAGCTGGCTGTCCTTTACTGTAGGCCTACATTGGCTGACAACTCCATATTAAAATATCCTTATGCTTTGTAAAATCACAAGAGCAAAATTATCCATTCTCAGACTCTATTTCAGAAACAACGCGTTGGCCCTGACTCTTGATACACCTGTGTGGATCTGAGAGGATTGGAAAGGTCTAAGCAATATGGTTAAACGTGGTGTTATATTCTCAGAGCCGGACGGCCCTATACGCTCACTACGCAAGTTGCGTAGGGCCCCGCCTCCCATCGTGTCAAAGCGGGTGTCAATGTTTACATCCTCGATGAGAGGATGAAGAGGAACTATGTGAGTGAATTGCGGGAACAGCAATCAGGTAAACCTGTGTTCTCTCCTCTCCAAGTTTGATGTCAGCAAATAACAGTAACGTTAAGTAGATGTGCTAGCTTGCAGTGCATCTCTCTCTAGTCTGTCTGTCTCGCTAACCTAGCTGGGCAGTGCATCTCTTGGTCTGTCTGTGTCTTGCTTGCTTGCCAGCCACTTCCAGGGCTGTTCTGTGACTTTGTGCCTAACAAAAGTGAGAGCGAAATACAACTATTTATTACGTTTGATAAACGCCAACGGGCAACGGTGTTTATAAACTGCAGCTCGGAAAAGATAACCGCGTCGCGCGTGAACATGCGTTCATATGCGCGTGCACGAAATGAAACTCGCACTTTCCAGCAGCAACCTCTGTGGGGACCAGTCCAGACAATATATGGGCGTGATGGCACTCCTCACAGGCGCACATCATTTTAAAACAAGACAATGATTTTCTAGTCTCTCAATCAAGGTTTAGTTACAACTCTGGACTAATGCAAGTTGGAAAGCAATGGATTGACTATTGATTTATATATTGAATTTAAAATGTTGATTAGCTGGGCGTACTGGGCAATATGGATGCACATCTCTCAGTAAATAATAACCATCAAGTATTCAGCCAAGCCATAGTATAAATAGTATTTTATACTTGAAAATGTATAAAAGGAAATCTGGGGGAGCCAGTTTGAATGGGCCTGATGCAGCTGATAAAATAGTATTGTTATCTATAATTTACAGGTGCTATGCTTAAGTTTGTCAGTAGAGGAGATGCTGGGTCATCAGACAGTACAAGCACAGACTCAGTTGATCCACATCCAGCCTCAGCCAGAACTAACACAGACCCAGTACATCCAGCCTCAGCCAGTACTAACACAGACCCAGTACAGCTGGCTTCAGCAAGTACTAACACAGACCCAGTACAGCCAGCTTCAACAAATACTAACACAGACCCAGTACTGGCAGCTTCAGCTAGTACTAACACAGACCCAGTACATCTGTCTTCAGATAATACTAACACAGACCCAGTACATCCAGCCTCAGCCAGTACTAACACAGACCCAGTACAGCTGGCTTCAGCAAGTACTAACACAGACCCAGTACAGCCAGCTTCAACAAATACTAACACAGACCCAGTACTGGCAGCTTCAGCCAGTACTAACACAGACCCAGTACATCTGTCTTCAGATAATACTAACACAGACCCAGTACATCCAGCCTCAGCCAGAACTAATACAGACCCAGTACATCCAGCCTCAGCCAGAACTAATACAGACCCAGTACAGACGTCTCCAGCAAATACTAACACAGACCCAGTACAGCCGGCTTCAGATAATACTAACACAGACCCAGTACAGCCGGCTTCAACAAATACTAACACAGACCCAGTACTGGCAGCTTCAGCAAGTACTAACACAGACCCAGTACAGCTGGCTTCAGCAAGTACTAACACAGACCCAGTACTGGCAGCTTCAGCAAGTACTACCACAGACCCAGTACTGGCAGCTTCAGCAAATACTAACACAGACCCAGTACTGGCAGCTTCAGCAAGTACTAACACAGACCCAGTACATCTGGCTTCAGCAAGTACTAACACAGACCCAGTACAGCCGGCTTCAACAAATACTAACACAGACCCAGTACTGGCAGCTTCAGCAAGTACTAACACAGACCCAGTACAGCTGGCTTCAGCAAGTACTAACACAGACCCAGTACTGGCAGCTTCAGCAAGTACTACCACAGACCCAGTATATCTGGCTTCAGCAAGTACTAACACAGAACCAATACATCTGGCTTCAGCAAGTACTAACACAGACCCAGTACAGCCAGCTTCAGCAAGTACTAACACAGACCCAGGTGAAGTACAGGCAGCCTCAGCCAGTACTAACACAGACCCAGGTGAAGTACAGGCAGCCTCAGCCAGTACTAACACAGACCCAGGTGAAGTACAGGCAGCCTCAGCCAGTACTAACACAGACCCAGGTGAAGTACAGGCAGCCTCAGCCAGTACTAACACAGACCCAGGTGAAGTACAGGCAGCCTCAGCCAGTACTAACACAACCAGAGGTGTACAGCCAGCATCAGATACAAACAGCTCAGACCCTAATAGAACAGTTGCTGCTCCACCAAATGACCCAGCAGATTGACCCCCAGTCTTCACAGACTTTATGAGGACTGAGTTAGAGGTCCATTCAAACCAGGACTGGGTTTTTCTTACCCTAAAGACAAGTCTAGAAGAGGTTTCCATTCAGGCTTATTGAAGAGACAGCTGTCAAATGGGAAAAGATGATCAAAAACAACACTGTGTATGTTTTTGCTGTAAGCTATTTTCTACCAAAGACTACAAAATAATAAAGTAAGGTGTGAATAACTGATCAAATATCAACACCATTCTGTAACACCACGAGGGTAGTCCTGAACACAAACAATATGATTAAGTGGAGAGAACTTGATCTGCGCCTAAGTTGGGGACAGACTCTTGACCAGATACAAAGGACAGTTTTGGAGGCTGAAAGAAAGAGATGGCGGGATGTCCTTACACGTTTAATAAGTATCACCCAGTCTCTGGCTGAAAGAAACCTAGCATTCAGGGGTTCATCAGACAAACTCTTCCAACCAGATAATGGAAACTTCCTAAAAGAGGTTGAATTACTGGCAAAATTTGACCCCGTTATGGAAAATCATCTGAACAAAATGAAAGATGGAGAGACACACGTTCTTTACCTTGGGAAGCGCACACAGAATGAGCTGATACAGATTGTGAGAGACAAGATTCTGGAAGCAATAGTGACTCAAGTAAGAGACTCAATGTACTTCTCCATTATCTTGGACTGTACATCTGACATTAGTCACCAGGAGCACATGTCCATTATTCTGAGAAGTGTGGCTTTAAAAGGAAAGCCAGAGATCAAGGATCACTTCCTCGGCTTTGTGAATGTTGAGGTCACAACAGGCTTGAATCTGTCCACTGTCATCTTAGATAAGCTGGACGAGCTGAAGATTCCATTTGAATATTGCAGAGGGCAAGCTTATGATAATGGGACCAACATGAAGGACAAGCACCAAGGAGTACAAGCCAGACTGCTAAAAAAAAAAAAATCCCAGAGCCGTGTTCATCCCATGTGGAGCACATACTCTAAACCTTGTCATTGCAGATGCTGCCAAATCTTCAAAAGAAGCAGTTGGGATTTTTGTGCATTAGCGAAAGTTCTTCACCTTCTTTTCAGCTGGCACACAAAGATGGAGTGTTTTGAAGAAACACGTGAACATAACCGTGAAGTCACGGAGTGACACAAGATGGGAGAGTAGGCTCCAAAGTGTTCATGCAATCAGGTATCAGGCTTCTGAGGTTCGGGAGGCATTACTGGAAGCCAGACAGACGATCAACGATCCTGTGGCCAAAGTGGAGGCACGAGCACTTGCAGAGGAAGTTGGATCCTACCGCTTGTTGATTTGCTGTGTTCTATGGTGTGAGATACTGACAATGACAAAGAAGACGAACAAGCTCCTCCAATCCGCCTCAATGCAGTTGGAGATCATAGTGAATTTAATCTCAAATGCAAAGGCCTCCCTCACTACATACCGGGAAACTGGATTCTCTGAGGCCCAGACAACAGCCAAAAGCATTTGTGAAGAAATTAATGTGGAGGCTTTTCTGAAAGAGAAGAGACTGAGAATCAGCAAGAGGCATTTCAGCTATGAGGTTCCTGATGAACCAGTCACTGATGCACTGAAAAACCTTGATGTCAACTACTTCAACATTGTGGTCGACTCTGCTGTGACATCCATGGATGAGAGATTTGAAACACTCAACCAGGTGAAAACCAAATATGGAGTATTGCTGAACTTCAGCACTGCCTCTCAGATGTCCAGTAAATCTTTAAAGGCTCACTGCATGGAAGTTGAAAACACTCTAACCTTCAGAGATGACTGTGACATCAGTGGAATGGATCTGACACACGAGATTCAGAATTGAACTGATCTGCCATCAGACAAGATGACTGCCTTTGAGCTGCTTTCCTTTCTCTGTGAGAAAAACCTGGAGGAACTCTGTCCTAACCTTTTCAAAATGAAAGCTCATCAAAAGCTACCTGAGGTCTTCCATGTCACAGGAACGTTTGAGTGGTCTGGCCATCATGAGTAGAAATCATGACGTGGGGAAACGCATGTCCTATGATGACATCATTGATGATTTTGCCTCAAGAAAGTGCAGAAGAGGAATATTTCGATGGTGAGATTTTAATTCATTCAAATGTTTACACACTTAGTAACATTTAAGATTGTATAGCAGAAGTGCATTTGTGTAAATGACTGCTTAACTATGTGACATACTTTCTCAATTTCTTCCAGACAATCCAGACAGACTGGTGTCCATGCTGATGCTGAAAATGCCCAGGCTGTAGAGGGAACCAAAGTTATAGGTTTTATTTGACTATTTTGAGACATATAGCTCCAGCCATAGCCTATAGGCTTATGTTTACATTGTATAGACAAAGCTAATTGTATAATATTGTGAGGACTGGACTCATAACCAGGGAGCAGAGCCAAAGCTCAGTGTTATATATTATTTTCTACAATTTCTTATTTATGTTAATGTTAGTATTCACTTAAGATTCTATAGAAAATATTATATTAAATAAATAGTGCTTGTTTATACCTCAGTCTGTTCTGTATAGGTCTACTTATTCTTAGACCGACAGATGGAGCAAACTGTTTTAAAGCAGGGGGGATTGTAGTGGGAGCACTGAGGTGTCAGGTGTGACTGTGTGGCAATGGTAAATGGTTTACATGTTCTCACGGGTCAGGTAGGAGGGCCCCTTAGCAGAATGTTGATTAGGGCCCCAGGGGGGACAGGACCGGTTCTGAATATTCTCCATATCCAATCCTCTCAGATGAACTCATGTGCCAAGGAGTGGAGGCTACAGGTTGTTAACAAATGGAGTCGGCCAACACCAGAACACATTTTATTACTTCATTTTGTCACAAGGGGGCATGCTTACTCTACTAAAGTGAACATGGTTCTTGTGTGACTGCATACATGTAGATGACGCCCTTGTTCCTCTCTCATGGATTTGTATACGTATCTGTAGTTGCTTTGGAACTTGTCACTATTTCACTGTTGGGTAGGGCTTGCAAGTTAAACATTTCACTGTACTGGCGCTGTACATGTAACAAATACAACTTTAAACTACTCATTTTTCCTGCAGACTGCAGGAAATGGAAATACAGACTGTTGGCCATTGACCACCATGCCAAAAACATTCCCTATGTAAACCTGCCTATCTGAGTGGTTATGAATAATGTACATTTCTCCCAATGGATGTCACCATAAGGGAAATTTCAGTTGTTATATTACAGGGGCAACCTCTTAGTCTAACCTATTCAAACAAGTATCTAATGATACAAAAAAAACATACATGCACATGGTTATACAGTACATACAGCACCCCCCCCCCCCCCCCCCCCCAAGGGATCAATAGTTATATTAATTCATCCATCCATCATTCAATCATAACTTATTCATCATTAATGGTAAATGGTGAATTATTTGGTTATAGTACTGTATGTCAGTTCATTGTTGCTATTGTAATGGGCTATCAAACGGAGTAAGCAAAACTATATGCACATCAAATCCAGTTGTTTATCTGTTGTGAAAGTAATGAGTTTACAAACACATACTAATTCAAATAGGCCTAGGCTATAAATCTACATAAGACCATTTAATTTAATCATTCACAAACACTAGATTTTGAATGACCAAACATAATTCTGTTCATTGCTCACTGATTACATTGACTTGGAAAGATTTTATTGTAGGATGTTTGACCTGCTCTACCTTTTACTTCCAGATTTGGTTGGTGCCGAAGCACCCATCTGTCCTTAATCCATAGCGTGCATGATGTCACAGCAGGCGTCATCGATATCCTGTCAAATCAAATCTTGCATCAAAGCACAGGTCTTATGACCGTCCTGTTTTCCTGAAGGTCAAGCTACGGATTCTTTGCTTTTTATCAACTCTGAATGTTCAAACAGAATTAAATCACAAACCACATCCAAGGTTGTGTACAGTATGCTGCTGAAATCATTGTTTCACCCATGAGACAACTATTGTCATTAGAGCAAGAGTGCCTACAACCAATAATTGTATTGACTGAACAGGCCAGGAAAGGCAGTTTGGTACTCTTATTTCTACCCCATGTGGATTAGTTTGTGTTGACAAGTCAGCATCTTTGCTTTAACGTCAAATGATTTCATTGTCTTAGTTTATATTTCAAATGATATATCTAGCCTTCCTGGGGTCCAGAAAGTATTAACTAGTCATTAGCCAAAATTGTATTGAATACTGTAATAAATGCTTATTCTGGCCACAAAACAGACCATGAAAATGGACAGAACCCCAGCAGTGCATCACCCAATGTAAATAAGCAGCTGGTTCTATTGAAAATGGCCGCTTAACAATCCCTTGAGAAGCCATCATGCTTGGTTGGGCAGAAACACATAACATCTTCAGAGGTTAGAGTGGGTGGTGTAGGTCAGCTCTACTGGTAATACAAAGAGACTAATACAACAGTATATTTAAAATGAATAATTGACCTGGAAACATCTGAAATGAGCTCTGATGTAGTGCAAAGTTTAGTCAAGTCAGCAAAACCATAGCTTACGCATAACACTCAAAGTACATGTATAGTTTAGACCTGGTTAATTCAATCAGAAAACAAATGCATTCACTTTGTTTAATTCATAAAACGGGAACATTTGTACATCTCATGTTCAGCAGATACAGAGAAACTTTTTCTAAACTGCAAACTTAAATTTCTCCATCCACCTAATCCTGCTAGGCCATTAAAAAATGGCTTCCAAAAGCAACCCCTTCATATTTGTAGTACAGTTTCACATTCTGAATAATCAACATTTTACAGCAATCAATTTCTTAGCAGTCCAAATGGCACATGGGCCACTGTTAGAATTCTTGAATATTTCAGTAGACCAAACAAAAACAAAATGCACTTTTTTAAAGTACTTACAGGATTATAGATCAAAATAACACCAAAACACAAAATACTCCTAAACAAACATACACGTTCATTATTTAGTAGCACAAAATGCATAAATATACATTAAACAAAAGTACAAAAATACTTGTACTTTGCATTTGCTCAAATATACTCTTTATAGACATTGATATTTTGGGAGAGACTGGGATTGTCAGAACCTAGGGGTGCATTCTACAAGGTCCATGCAAGAGGAGCCATCTACACAACAGTCCATCTTTCACAGGTAAGACCAGGAATACACAGGAAGCAAAGGGGATTCATCGTCTAGACTTCAGGTCCAGGTAAAGAGGCAACACAAGCACTAAGAAACACAAGGACACAGAACTCTGCTTTCTAATTCATGCCAAAAATACTTCAACATGCAATGACTGAGCTCTGAGCTCTCTAGGCCATAACCCAAGGAGTCGCTTTATAATGTACAACTTCAGAATGTTATTCTCTTCAGCAAATAATGACCTGTGGCGTTTACTTGGCTCACGTGAGGTTTGGAAGTGCTAAGGTACCGGAATCATTGCCAAAAGGAATCAGCTCAATCTGTCAATGGCAAGGTTGTCAGTTCAGACCCCTCCAGAGAACATGAATAGGTCTGTAATGCACATTTGTCCATTAAATAAACCTGATTAAATTAATGACGAGCTCAGTTAAACCTCCCTTCAACTGGACGGAGAAGGTATGGTTCCCAAAATACATCTGAAGGGGGAAATTGGACAACAAAAGTCAATTTCAATCATTTTAATGTAATCCATATTGTATGTTCTGAAAAACCTTTGATGAAAGCACTTGTATAAAGATACTCACTAAATATCTAACAGAACTGCCGGGACTTCCATCCTGGCTGGTTAGTTTCAGATGGAGTAGGGTACCAGCGCATCTAGAGAGATCAAAGAAACCATAGTCAGACAAAATAACAATTGATCACATCCTGTGAGATTTCCCAACAGGAGGAATGTAGGAAACAAGACTTTAGACAGAAAGGGAAAGAAATTAACATTATCCTAATTGTGGACTGAAGTCTTGTCACCTATTGAAAAGCTCTAAAAGGATAACACATTTAAGAGATGTGGATGAACTGTCCCTTTAAGCACTGGTCATTCAAAGACCATAGGAATGTGGGTCATAGCTGCCCTATGACAATGAACAGTATCGTAACACGACATTCATGGAAATGAGACAAGCAAGCTATTCCATGTGTTCAACATTTCCATCTTAAAAGCAACTGATTGACAACTACCTTTCCATACCTCTGGTCCAACTAGTTTGGTTGGACTAAATGAGGTCAAACGGGTACCCCATGACAGTACAAATTGACAGGAACAACAGTTCATACTTTGTATACGAGTTATTGCCTTAGGACTTCAAACAAAAGACAACTGAAATTTGACCACGACAGGGTGAACTACCGGTAAATGTAAGGTAAGCTTTGGTTTTAGAGACTTACAATTCATTGGTGGTTTGGCAACTACACGAAGTTCAGTGTATTTCCTCATTCATTCGACGGAGGAGTGTTGGCGGTGGCAAATTCAGAGCATTTGAGGGATCTTTCATCAGATGGCAATTAGGAACTCTCCTCTCCATTTCAAACAGAAAAGCTTCTGTTCCAATCAAGGACGTGGACAGTAAGTTATCACCGCCAAAGAAGGTCGTCATGACCGACAGTTTTCTCCCAGTAAATACCACACATTTCTGAGGTTGTTTTATCCAATGAAAAACACAATCGCTGCCCATTTCACAGGGTAACACTCCACCATGTTCATACATTACACAAGTGAGCTTGGCGCTGAACTTCAAATGACCCGTGGCAGAAAGTTTCCATTATTCTTGCCGGGCCGGACTACTGCAGTGTAGCCCATTGTACCATAACACCAGCACTTAGACAGCAATTAGCTAGCAATGGCAGGACTTCAGTGTTTCCTGCCTCAGTTTGCAGTGAGAGCATTCCTACAGCACACCGATGGAAAGGCTGGTTGAAGGGTCCTATAGCTGGCTTCTTTATCATGGGCTAGTTTCCTCACAAGAGTCTCACTTGAAGGGAGAAGCAGTGGTGGAATTGAGGGGGAACCCATTTAGAACAGGTTCACGTTCAACAGGGGACAACATTGTTGAAGGTTCGGATAGAAAAATATAAAGAATAAACATGTCTCTGACATGTAGCCGAATTACATCTGTTCATTTTATTTCTAGCTGCAACATTTCAATGCTTTCCTACAGATTGTGGCCCCTGGATTCCAGGTATAAACTGTGTGGCCGGCGATACGTCCATCAGTCTGTCCCCAGACCTCCCTACTTGGGTAGTCCTGAGTCAAGTCCATTTCCACCACTGGGTAGGAGTGTCCTCCATAGATTTAGAAAAGGTAATTTAATATGATCTCTATGGACGCCTCTCCCTAATGGCCCTACAGTGTGAGGCTGGATACAGACTTAACAGGAAGGAAGTGAACTCTGAAGGTGGGGATGCATTAAAGCCTCCAGTCACACTTGCAGCTTTCAGGCCCAGACACCTAGGAAGCAGTGGGGCTCTTCCCTGGTGAGAATCAATGAGGGGCTGTGAGGACATGCTACTAGTGTAGAGAACAGAGAAGGGGATGCTACTAGTGTAGAGAACAGAGAAGGGGATGCTACTAGTTCAGTGAGTCAGAAATAACTTCCTCTGTGGTATAAGTCGCTTTGAAGCTTAACAGAGCGTTAAAGGTAGACTATACAATATTATACACAGCGGGGCAATTTCCTGTTCACAGAAAACAAAATTCAGATCTGCCAAGGCTGCAACTAACAGCTCATCCCAGTGGACATGCCTCAAGGAAGTGTGTAAAAGAGCCAAAAGTTCTGTTGGGGTGACTTCCCACTTGCAGACGTCAATGCCAACGTGTTTGATGGCGTTGTATTGCTGAGTCGACCTTTAAGGATGGCGGCAAGGCATTGAATTGGCACTGGGCTAATGAGTCAGAGGATGTCAAGAGCACAAGGGCGGTCCTATTGGCTTCCATTCTTACTGAACTACAGTGAGTGGAGAGATGGAAGGATAAAAGGGAAGAGAGACCGGTTGGTCCCGTACCTGGGCGTGGAGGGCTGCAGCAGCAGCAGCTGCCGCTGGATAGGCGAAGGCGCCGTGAGGGAGCCCGGGAGTCAGCTCCGTGGTGTACAGGGGGTACGGGGTCCACGTGTCCGGGGACGCTGGAATTAATGCTGCCCCCGTCATGTCATCTGGAAACATGCAGGAGGTAAAAGGGCCGAGAAAACATTACAATTATCTGTTCAAATGGCCCCATTGACATTATCAGTAGTGTTAACTGAATGAGCAGAAATAGACGCCAACTAGAACATAGCACTCAAAACCCTACGGAATCCTCTATACAGTACATGAACTGTAAAGTTAAAGTAGGAACGTCATCATTGTCTTGCTTTCCTCTGTGTGAATATTCCTGATAAAAAGTATTTACTTTGGGCTGACTTAGTCGGCAAAGTTAAGCAATACAGTCATAACATTGTAGACCTTTAAGTGGAAACAATATAACTAAACCCGGTAGAAGTCATCCCAGTACCATTTAAACATCACTAAGGTCATTAACGCTAGGGTCATCCAGTGCCACCCCTCCCACCCAGGGGCAACAAGCAGGTGCCTGGGCAAGAGGGGGCACCAGCAGTCTAGGCCGAGTCAGGCTAGCACCATTACTGTAGAAAATCTGGATTGAAGAAAAAGTTTTATAAATGATCTCTACAGTCCGATGACTCATGCATGTGGCGGGTGAGTTAGTCTTCAGTTAGATTATTCCACCCAATTGTGGGGTTTACTGCAACGCGCCAAGCAAGAGAGAAGGGGGGAATAACTAGCACAGTGGTGAGAGTGTGGGTAGAGGCTAGAGTGGTGTTGTGAAGCCGTAACAACTTACATGGGTCCCGTGCAATGAAGTGAGCTCCTAGAGCAGGGTGGATATTAGTGGGATTCGGTGTGCCCATCAGCTTACTCTTTGCCATCTTCGTGTTGGCTTTAGCAAACTCTAACCGCAGGGTCTGGGGGCACTCTGGGTCAAAACGGATGCCCTGAGAGGAGAGACGGGACGGGGACACAGTATTGTAAAGGTGGCCTAGGTGAGTCTAGGCCTAGGGCAAGTGTCAACAGCCTTACATGACCCCCTCTCCATTGGCCCCACTCCAATACTTGTCCAATGCATATTTTTTTCCCCCACCTTCATTAAGGTTACCACTGATCTTATACGTGACTGGATAAGAAAACTTAAGTTTCCCTTTTGTCTTGACCAATCCAACCGCATCAGATCAGTGACAACATCAAAGAGGAAAAGGATGCATGCTTTTTAAAAGTAGTCTCACAGGGCACTAGTAGTCTCCTCTCCATGACTACTTAAGGACACATGGTTTGGATAGGTACTCAGCACATTACTTCCACCATATTGAGCCCTTTCATGATGGAGAGAAGGAAACGAGGAGAGGAAGCTGTGAAAGACTTGGCCTTGGATGTGGTTGACCCTGGTTGTGTTTCTGTGCCCTAAGCATTGTGCCCACATGCAGGTGAGTATGTTGGTGTGTGAGTGCGAGACTGCTTACGTGGCTACAGGCTGTGGTGTTCCTATAAGGAAGACTATGCTATGAGAGCTGTGTTAGATACAGCCAATGTGGCTACGTAGTGACAGAATAAGAAGTTATATTACAGAAGGTGTTCAAAACACTACCAATGTAGCTCTATAATTATATGGCTAAGCAGTGATATGCAAATTAGGAGAGCTATAACGTATTACGAAAGATGTGTCCAATTATACCAAAGTTAGCTACCGTAAGTCTACAGGATTCTGGTCTCTGTTTCCAAAAATGGCCCTGCCCTTGAATTGTAAGAGACAAAATATTTTGTTTGAGTGAGCAGAGGAACTCCGTTAGCCCAGCAGTGAACCCCCAACCATACCTCATAGGTTAGAAACAGGACAGAAGAGATTGAGTCAAAAATGTAGCGTAACTCTTTAACTTAAAGCCTGCATTATTACAGTTCTGTTTGGTATGACTCGATTACATCATGATTGTGTATGCCACCTTTAGGCCTAATCTTCTAATGATAGAAGACTTTGTAAAAGGCTTATACCAAGTTATAAAGCACAATGCAGGCTTCACGTAAAGCATTAGCATGTAGCTAAATACCACAGAAAGAAACACATTTTGGGGCAAAATCCTTGTGTTCAGGGAGGATGAAGACACTATTCACGGCTACTGTCAACACGGTCCGCCTGGTCTGATGCTTACGTTTAATGCGTTTTTGGCAGCTTCGGCTCCAGTCCGATTGTCAAAGGTGACAAACCCAACTGGCTGGAAGAGAGGAGAGAACACTGAGACAAAGGGCCCCTAATGTCCACCTCAACAGGTTAGCACAGGAACATTGCCCAAGTACACTTCAGGTAAATGGTCAGAATACAATGGGACTGAATCATGAATGCATTAGACAAGGCGAGCGTAGATGGATCACATAAGTAAATCACTTTTTCAATAATTTTGAAAACAATTCACAACAGAAGTTAAACCACATACAGGTTTAATATTATAAGATGAACGCATGGCAACTGCATGGGAAGGTTGTTTCCTATTGAACAATTATTAACTAGACCAATGTTAGAAATCCTACGTTAATTAGCCAGAACCACTTTTTGATTACCAAAATGGTGGTAGGAAAACTGAACAATGCCACTCTCCATCCAAGGTATACTCCTCATATAGCCCTCATTTGGGGGCCATGAGTCCCCTACAGTAATAACAGAAAGCATCTCACCTGTTTTGAAGTCAACTTAATCAGTGAACCCTCGTAACCCTGTAAGAAGAAAAGACATCCAATTAACAACGATGAAGTCACATGCAGGAAGACACACTCCACTCAGATATGTTGAAAAAAGAAAATGGAGAAATCCACAGACCTATAATTAGGTATTTGTCTCATCTTAAAGGAAACAATTATATTTTACTCCGTAGGTCCAACTGTATTTAATGTTAACTGATGCTCCAGCCTTCTCCTGAACTAATCCGTTTGTTGACAACTTTCAACCAACTTCATAGGCTGTTCAACAACCAGTGAATTACTCATGTGAATCATTCTTAGTCCTTTTAAATGGGCCAAGAAATCTTTGGTTTGGATGTCAGTATGAGTCAGATTCCTGGGGAATGTAGGGGATTTTAGCCTGACTGTGGTATTGATGGACGAGAAGTCTTCTAATCCTGATATACAGACATGGGGAAACTAAACAACTTAAGACGACGTGAGGTTCGGAGAGTTTCAGTCCAGTCAGGAAATGCAAACCACCTTCAACAGAAATGTAACATTAAATGCATACAACTAATAACAGAGGCAGCTGAATCCCATCTACTTTGCTTCATACAAATCACTAAAAAGCATGTGGGCCTGTGTTAAAAAAAAAAAAACTGTCTACCATATCTTTGCGTGTAGAAAAACCAAGCTGGAAGGGTTGGGAGGTCCTTTGCCAAAATAAAGCTTCAGATCCAATATACAGAATGATACAACAGCAGATAGACTGGCTATAGTCTATACTATGACAAACGATATATCCAATGGAATCTAATCTATGAAAACAGACCAGTTTCAGTGATTTCATAGAACTGCTTTGAAAGCTTGGCCTGAATCACACATGAAAGGAAGTGGAAGAATCCTAATCTTCCTGACCTAGAGGGGAGTTGGGTCACCGGGATAGTTGGCCAATAGCAGTGCTATTCATTTACACATTCCACAAGACCATCCATGTGTGAGGGATACCACTTCCATTTTGGTCAGGGAGGGGGGGTTAATGAAACTGTACATGTTGAATAATAATATACAATGTAGTGTAGATGAAGAGTGATGTAGCGTTACTACTTTCAATATTTCTGGAGTTCTGTGGTATTGTAAGATGATAATCACAATATATAATTAACCATATGTGCAGTTGCTTTTGTAAAAACGTCAAAAAACTAAGGTAGCTACATTGGCACCCGATGAAGCCGTCCGTTAAAACGTTCTGTTACAAAGACAATACTACTGATATGTATTTTGTTTATTCTCATTATGAAATGTTTTAATATAAAAATGCAGGGAATTAGAACAGAAGAGCCAATGACAGGAGTGGACTGTCCGCCGTCTCCGTTGCAGTGGACAACGAGTTAAATATGGATGCCAAATTCTTCCATCGCCTCGGAAACTAATCTCATGCTTACCTTAAATGGTCTGAACAGCAGGTACAGTTCACGAGGTTTGATATCCACCGGCAGGCCACTAACAAAAAGTGTTCGTACCTGGAAAACAAAACAGTATAGAGTATCTCCAGGGACCCGTTTTTTCAAAAGTTATCGATCCGGATTTCGCCTATCGGACAGGGTTAAATGCATAGAAACGGAATGAATAGAATGGACTAATCAGCATTCTATGTCTGGGCATTTAATGCGTTCCGATAAGTGAAATACGGCTAGATACCTTGAAAAATTGGCTAGAGCATAGGATTCAAATGCCATTTATTTGATAGGAAAACCCATATTTAGACAAATAGAATCAAGCATGACAATGAGAAGACTATGGAAACGTGGTCCTGTACAGTTCAGTTGGTAGAGCATGGCGCTTGAAACGGGTCACCCATACATGAAATATCAGGCACGCATGACAGTCACTTTGGATAAAGTCGTCTGCTAAATGGCATAATGCATATATGAATCGTGTCTGAAGGACATATTCAATGGCCAGGTTCTACTCGTTTACATATTATGGGATATCGTGCACACAACCTTCCCCCTGAAAATGGAGCGCCATCTTGATTTGAAGAATTTGCGGAATCAGGTGTTACTGCTTGGCTAAAACAAAAACCTGCAAACAGAAGGTCGTCGGCAGGGGAGGATTGTCCACCTCTGATGCAGTATGAAATATCAACACTAATTCTAAATGTCTGTGCTGGACAAATGGCAGTTCCTACATTCATCTCCTATCAGACTAAACTATTCCTAGTTGACTGAATAAAGATCAATACCACTTGCTTACATGCTGACCACACCGGTCACGTGCGCGAGCGTTGCAAAATAAATTCACACACGTTATTCAATCATTGCACCCACACTGCGCAGAACGCGCTGCAAGTCCTGCCACTCCCATCTCCTCATTGGTTTTTAGAAGCATATACCCACGTGCCACCTTCTCATTGGTTTTTAACATATGCCCACATGGGTGATTGAAATATGAACTGAGGTCGGTTGTGGTAATGCACCTTATGAAAGTTAGCTGCCAATCGCCATATAAAGTCCAAAGAAGCCTGGAAGGAGGAGAGATGACTAGAAACGATTGACCGTTTTGTGTGTGCATTTCAGGTAAAATAACTCCATGTTTATATCCCAGGACAAATTAGCTAGCAACAGCAAGATAGCTAGTTAAATTGCCATAAATGTTTAATGCTTTTCAACCTGTCCGCAAATTAATATAATTGGTTCAGAGTTTGTTTTGATATTTCAACCTTTGCGTTTTGATCGCATTTGGTGTGGTGGGACAAATCAATTTGCAACCCTACACAACCTGGTACAATACCACAACGCCTCAATGACTAGGATACTGTCCCTCTACAAGCCCCCCCAGATGTCAGCCCAAATCCTTTAACATGCAGTATAAAACAACAAAGGATGTACTATGGCGACAATAAACACCACCTAAATTGTGAGGACTGGAGGAATGTCAAATTTGAGACCATCTAAGTACAAAGTAGTGATGTGCAGCCCCTCATGACTCAGGCTGTGTTTACACAGGCTGCCCAAATCTAAAAAAAAGTCCACTAAATTATGTTTATACATCAGATATTTTTCAGAGGTGGTCTGATTGGTCAAAAGAACAATACATTTTTAACAAATAATCAGAATTGGGCTGCCTGTGTAAATGCAGCCATTATTTAGTGAGGGGGAAAGGGTTGGATTTCCACATGCGAATTCAACAAACATGAGCCTGTAATGTTGTCCATTGGATCCTGCAGTGGCTGAGGAAATAAACAGGCCTACAGAAGGGCCATTGGGTCCCACTCTGTGGGGAGGCCCGTGCAGCACAATGGACTGCCAGAGGAACAGCAGCGGACAACAGTGCACAGTGTGACACCATTTCCTTCCTTTGACCCGCGCCTGCGAACCACAGCCCGGCTCCAACATTTCAGGTGCTCCGGCGACAGAACTCACATGCAAGTTTAAGGCACGTACTGTACTGTAAGCCACATCCCATCTAGACAAATTCATTGGACTAATTAGAACATCTGACTAGGGAATAGAAGATAAGCTTCACTGTAAACAGATTTCATGTAATGATTTTAATTGGGTTAAACTCTGAACAATATGGTTTCTTGGACAATTGAATGTTGAAGGTTAATAAAAAATGCATCAAGTGTGTGTAGGCCTAAATAATACAAGGCAATAAAACCATACCTAAAGGAATAGGGCAGAAATCTGGATCAAAATTAAATAAGTGATTGGGATAAAGACTCGTGAGTGGCGCAGCGGTCTTAGGCACTGCATCTCGGTGCTAGAGGCATCACTACAGACCCTGGTTCAATCCCGGGGTGTATCACAACCGGCCGTGATTGGGATTCCCATAGGGCAGCTCACAATTGGCCCAGCATCTTCCGGGTTATTAGGGGAGGGTAGGCAGTCATTGTAAAATAAGAATGTTCTTAACGGACTTGCTTAATTTAATTTACATGTATTTGTATTTAACTGAGTCCTTTTGGCAATTCATCAATCCACTTGCTGTAGGCCTACAGAAGAAATTTAAAAAATTACACTGCAAGATTAAAAATACATTTAACATTTCTTTACTGACCACAGATCAGATAAGGACCGGAAATGTGTATTATGGCATAAAGAGTCTCAGGTTCTGTTAGGTGCCGATCGTGTGAGATGAAGTTGATCCGCAGTATATGAAATTAGGTGGGTCTGTCCATACTGCGACAGGACAGAAACCTGAAATTCTTAGGCTTAGTGTTGATTTGAAAAACGAATGTTAAAATTAAGTATAACCTACAGATCTACAATTGTAATTTTATAGATTTGAGTTTAAAAACAAATAAAATCCTGTAATTCAACACAAATGTTATTGCAATTAGGCTATAGTCTAAACCAATATTTCACATGGCCATAACAACAATCTACTGTAGGCCTAATTTAAAGACAACAAGTCTCGCAAAAAAAATTAAATACACAATCCTGTGTTACTTGCGATCACACAATGTAAACGTCCATTTATAAAACGGAGGCACACCCTTTTCAGAGATTACAATGGACTCGAACGACTTTTTGTTTAAAAAAACCATACCTAAAAAGGGAACGTCACATTCACACCCTTATTCTCGTGCAATGGGCTTTGAATCAGTTGATCATTAATTAGCCTACAATTTTGGGGAGCAAAACTATTAGCAGGCTACTCTACATCTCTTCCAGACTAGACTTCGTAGCCACGCTCACAACCGGTTCCAAACAAAGACATTATGATACAGAACTTTTGACAACAAAAAAAGAGACCATATTCTTACCTCCTCTTCTATGGAAACGTTATTCGTCTCGGAATCAGACTTCAGACTTGTGATAGACATGTTGAGGTTTACTTCAGCGTCAGTTAGAAGAAATGTGAAGTTCAGAGTATTTTCCAAGTGCGCTTGAAGAAGTCTTGGTGGCGTTTAGACTTCAAGAAAGATGTGCCGAGGTGAGTTCGTGGTGTAGCCGAGGTATCCAAAGATGTATTGCGAGAGATAATCATTCATAAAAATAAACTTAAAGGTGGATAAGTGCAGTGTGAAGGTGCGACAGTGGGAAAGAAGTGCTCGAATGCACCTCTGCTCACATCAATTGCGTTTGGTTGGGGAATCTGGTGGGAGAACAAGTAAACTTTTTCAGTGGAGCGCGTCTCCGCGGTCGTTCCCCTGTTTTGCAATTAGGTCATCAATTATGTTCCAGCCCTGTGTGTGCTGTAATCATGTTGGAGATCCGCCTCAGCTGGTGTCAAACCCAGCCCCTTCATAACTGCATCACCGTTTCTATGGGAGACCATGAGCCAATAGAAAATATTTTATCAACCCATACGTTCTCTTTTTGTCTGCCTATAAAATGAGCATCCCACACGTTTTATTATAGACATATACATCTCAAGGTATGGTTGTTTGACATGCATTTCGAGTATCTTATTTTCTTGTCAAATCAAATTAGCCTTTAAATAATGACTGAGATTATTTTCATTATAAAAAAAAGAAGATTATTTAATATACAATTTCAGTGTTGTTTGATACCAATTGACTTAATTTTTTTTTTTAACAGCCATCGAATTACAGAAACATCGAATCTAAACCTATTATTTGTGCCATTTATTTGAGATACTTTAGTATTTAATACCAAATGAATAGGCCTTTTATATTTTATATTTGTGACATTATAGGCCATTTTAATTAGAAAAATATATTTGTGTGTATCATTGGCTAATATTATTTAATTGTGAGTTGTATATTTGTTTTATATAGCCTAATACGATTGATTATCACTGATAAAACATTCTCTTTTATTAGCCGAATTTAATTTTAGAAAGCTGATATTCAATATAAGCCTACTTTAGGCTAAATATTTCCCATGTCTGTTTTCTTTAAAATGCTCTTCTGTATAATGCATAACGGTAATGATTCCATCAGCTGAAAATATTATTCAAGACAAAGATCAGGGATATTTAACTTAAATCCTGAATAAATGCTTAGATAACATCACATTTCGATTAATTTAATTAGATTATGACATATGATCCCAAAGTATTATCTGTTATAGTATATAGTGAGCTTCTATTCACATTTTCAAATCAATGTACATGTTTTTCTTTTTTTATAACATAGATTGCTACTACTGCATTCTTAAACTGCATTAATGACTAGTCAAATGTTTTAATCAAAGTTAATAGTACAGAATCAATACAATTATTCTGTATCGAAGTATACAGACTCCTATACATATTTTTATGTTTTATGATATGCATTTTATATTGAGCAGGTCTTTATGAACAGATTGTGATGAACAAATATTGAAATTGTTTAAAGCAAAACTACATCAAGTTTATGCCAAAGCATGATGCTGGAGAAATGCCCAGTGGCCGGTGTATCTCACGTACACTACATGACCAGAAGAATGTGGACACCTGCTCGTCGAACATCTCATTCCAAAATCATGGGCATTAATATGGAGTTGTTCCCCCCTTTGCTGCTATAACAGCCTCCACTCTTCTGGGAAGGCTTTCCACTAGATGTTGAAACATTGCTGCGGGGACTTGCTTCCATTCAGCCACGAGCATTAGTGAGGTCGAGCACTGATGATGGGCGATTAGGCCTGACTCGCAGTCAGCGTTCCAATTCCTCCCAAAGGTGTTCGATGGGCGGGAGGTCAGGGCTCTGTGCAGGCCAGTCAAGTTCTTCCACACCGAACTCGACAAACAATTTCTGTATGGACCTTGCTTTGTGCACGGGGGCAGTGTCATGCTGAAACAGGAAAGGGCCTTCCCCAAACTGTTACCACAACATTGGAAGCACAGAATCGTCTAGAATGTCTTTGTATTCTGTAGCGTTAAGATTTCCCTTCACTGGAACTAAGGGCCCTATCCCGAACCATGAAAAACATTCCCAGACCATTATTCCTCCTCCACCAAACTGTACAGTTGGTGAAGCGTGATTCATCACTTCAGAGAACTCTTTCCACTGCTCCAGAGTAAAATGACTGCGAGCTTTACACCACTCCATCCGATACTTGTCATTGCGCATGGTGATCTTGGCATTGCGCATGGTGTGCAGCTGCTCGGCCATGGAAACCTATTTCATTAAACTCCCTACGAACAGTTCTTGTGCTGACGTTGCTTCCAGAGGCAGTTTGGAACTCGGTAGTGAGTGTTGCAACCGAGGACAGATGGTTTTAACGCGCTATGCGCTTCAGCAGTCACCAGTCCCATTCTGTGAGCTTGTATGGCCTACCACTTCACGGCTGAGTCGTTGTTGCTCCTAAACATGTCCACTTCACAATAACAGCACTTACAGTTGACCGGGGCAGCTCTAGCGGGGCAGAAATTTTAGCAACTGACTTGTTGGAAAGGTGGTATCCTATGACGGTGCCACGTTGAAAGTCACTGAGCTCTTCATTTATGCCATTCTACTGCAAATGTTTGTCTATGGAGATTGCATGGCGGTGTGCTTGATTTTACACACCTGTCAGCAGCGGGTGTGGCTGAAATAGCCAAATCCACTAATTTGAAGGGGTGTCCAAATACTTTTGTATATATAGTATATCTCAACAAAGCCTTACTAAATCTCAAAGGGCAGGCAGCTTCCTGACTTTGTACAGCAACACTTTGTATAGAAACACAATCAGGGAAAGACTGGGCAGAAGCGTGAAACGCAGTCATGGAAATATTTAGCCTCTGTTACTCTGTAAAGGCAATATGTCAAACAGTTGCATCTAACTATAGAGCATCCTTTTATTATGCATTGACCATGTTTATTGTACATCTGGGGTTATTGGCTATATATAGGTCAAATCAATCCCAGGAGGGTAGTTATTTATATGTAGACATTCACTGTTGCAAACCAAGATCTTTGGATCCAATGGAGAGGGAGAGGTTCTGAAAGAGAGCACAAACTGAGTAGTAGTCCTACTGACTCTATATTACACTGAGTAGTAGTCCTACTGACTATATTACACTGAGTAGTAGTCCTACTGACTATATTACACTGAGTAGTAGTCCTACTGACTCTATGACACTGAGTAGTAGTCCTACTGACTCTATATGACACTGAGAAGTAGTCCTACTGACTATACTACACTGAGTAGTAGTCCTACTGCCTATACTACACTGAGTAGTAGTCCTACTGACTATACTACACTGAGTAGTAGTCCTACTGACTCTATATTACACTGATTAGTAGTCCTACTGACTATATTACACTGAGTAGTAGTCCTACTGACTCTATATTACACTGAGTAGTAGTCCTACTGACTCTATATGACACTGAGTAGTAGTCCTACTGACTATATTACACTGAGTAGTAGTCCTATTGACTTTATTACACTGAGTAGTAGTCCTACTGACTCTATATTACACTGAGTAGTAGTCCTACTGACTATATTACACTGAGTAGTAGTCCTACTGACTATATTACACTGAGTAGTAGTCCTACTGACTCTATATTACACTGAGTAGTAGTCCTACTGACTATATTACACTGAGTAGTAGTCCTACTGACTCTATATTACACTGATTAGTAGTCCTACTGACTCTATATTACACTGAGTAGTAGTCCTACTGACTCTATATTACACTGAGTAGTAGTCCTACTGACTCTATATGACACTGAGTAGTAGTCTTATTGACTCTATATGACACTGAGTAGTAGTCCTACTGACTCTATATGACACTGAGTAGTAGTCCTACTGACTCTATATTACACTGAGTAGTAGTTCTACTGACTCTATATGACACTGAGTAGTAGTCCTACTGACTCTATATGACACTGAGTAGTAGTCCTATTGACTTTATTACACTGAGTAGTAGTCCTACTGACTCTATATTACACTGAGTAGTAGTCCTACTGACTATATTACACTGAGTAGTAGGTCTATTGACTCTATATTACACTGAGTAGTAGTCCTACTGACTCTATATTACACTGAGTAGTAGTCCTACTGACTATATTACACTGAGTAGTAGGTCTATTGACTCTATATTACACTGAGTAGTAGTCCTACTGACTATATTACACTGAGTAGTAGTCCTACTGACTCTATATTACACTGAGTAGTAGTCCTACTGACTATTTTACACTGAGTAGTAGTCCTACTGACTCTATATTACACTGAGTAGTAGTCCTACTGACTCTATATTACACTGAGTAGTAGTCCTACTGACTATACTACACTGAGAAGTAGTCCTACTGACTCTATATTACACTGATTAGTAGTCCTACTGACTATATTACACTGAGTAGTAGTCCTACTGACTCTATATTAAACTGAGTAGAAGTCCTACTGACTATATTACACTGAGTAGTAGGTCTATTGACTCTATATTACACTGAGTAGTAGTCCTACTGACTCTATATTACACTGAGTAGTAGTCCTACTGACTATATTACACTGAGTAGTAGTCCTACTGACTCTATATTACACTGAGTAGTAGTCCTACTGACTATTTTACACTGAGTAGTAGTCCTACTGACTCTATATTACACTGAGTAGTAGTCCTACTGACTCTATATTACACTGAGTAGTAGTCCTACTGACTATACTACACTGAGAAGTAGTCCTACTGACTCTATATTACACTGATTAGTAGTCCTACTGACTCTATATTACACTGAGTAGTAGTCCTACTGACTCTATATTACACTGAGTAGTAGTCCTACTGACTCTATATTACACTGAGTAGTAGTCCTACTGACTCTATATTACACTGAGTAGTAATCCTACTGACTATATTACACTGAGTAGTAGTCCTACTGACTCTATATTACACTGAGTAGTAATCCTACTGACTATATTACACTGAGTAGTAGTCCTATTGACTTTATTACACTGAGTAGTAGTCCTACTGACTCTATATTACACTGAGTAGTAATCCTACTGACTATATTACACTGAGTAGTAGTCCTACTGACTCTATATTACACTGAGTAGTAGTCCTACTGACTCTATATTACACTGAGTAGTAGTCCTACTGACTATATTACACTGAGTAGTAGTCCTATTGACTTTATTACACTGAGTAGTAGTCCTACTGACTCTATATTACACTGAGTAGTAATCCTACTGACTATATTACACTGAGTAGTAGTCCTACTGACTCTATATTACACTGAGTAGTAGTCCTACTGACTCTATATTACACTGAGTAGTAGTCCTACTGACTATATTACACTGAGTAGTAGTCCTACTGACTCTATATTACACTGAGTAGTAGTCCTACTGACTCTATATTACACTGAGTAGTAGTCGTACTGACTCTATATTACACTGAGTAGTAGTCCTACTGACTCTATATGACACTGAGTTGTAGTCCTATTGACTTTATTACACTGAGTAGTAGTCCTACTGACTCTATATGACACTGAGTAGTAGTCCTACTGACTCTATATTACACTGAGTGGTAGTCCTACTGACTCTATATGACACTGAGTAGTAGTCCTACTGACTATATTACACTGAGTAGTAGTCCTATTGACTTTATTACACTGAGTAGTAGTCCTACTGACTATATATTACACTGAGTAGTAGTCCTACTGACTATATTACACTGAGTAGTAGTCCTACTGACTATATTACACTGAGTAGTAGTCCTACTGACTCTATATTACACTGAGTAGTAGTTCTACTGACTATATTACACTGAGTAGTAGTCCTACTGACTCTATATTACACTGAGTAGTAGTCCTACTGACTCTATATTACACTGAGTAGTAGTCCTACTGACTCTATATTACACTGAGTAGTAGTCCTACTGACTCTATATGACACTGAGTAGTAGTCCTACTGACTCTATATTACACTGAGTAGTAGTTCTACTGACTCTATATGACACTGAGTAGTAGTCCTACTGACTCTATATGACACTGAGTAGTAGTCCTATTGACTTTATTACACTGGAGTAGTAGTCCTACTGACTCTATATTACACTGAGTAGTAGTCCTACTGACTATATTACACTGAGTAGTAGGTCTATTGACTCTATATTACACTGAGTAGTAGTCCTACTGACTCTATATTACACTGAGTAGTAGTCCTACTGACTATATTACACTGAGTAGTAGGTCTATTGACTCTATATTACACTGAGTAGTAGTCCTACTGACTATATTACACTGAGTAGTAGTCCTACTGACTCTATATTACACTGAGTAGTAGTCCTACTGACTATTTTACACTGAGTAGTAGTCCTACTGACTCTATATTACACTGAGTAGTAGTCCTACTGACTCTATATTACACTGAGTAGTAGTCCTACTGACTATACTACACTGAGAAGTAGTCCTACTGACTCTATATTACACTGATTAGTAGTCCTACTGACTATATTACACTGAGTAGTAGTCCTACTGACTCTATATTACACTGAGTAGTAGTCCTACTGACTATATTACACTGAGTAGTAGGTCTATTGACTCTATATTACACTGAGTAGTAGTCCTACTGACTCTATATTACACTGAGTAGTAGTCCTACTGACTATATTACACTGAGTAGTAGGTCTATTGACTCTATATTACACTGAGTAGTAGTCCTACTGACTATATTACACTGAGTAGTAGTCCTACTGACTCTATATTACACTGAGTAGTAGTCCTACTGACTATTTTACACTGAGTAGTAGTCCTACTGACTCTATATTACACTGAGTAGTAGTCCTACTGACTCTATATTACACTGAGTAGTAGTCCTACTGACTATACTACACTGAGAAGTAGTCCTACTGACTCTATATTACACTGATTAGTAGTCCTACTGACTCTATATTACACTGAGTAGTAGTCCTACTGACTCTATATTACACTGAGTAGTAGTCCTACTGACTCTATATTACACTGAGTAGTAGTCCTACTGACTCTATATTACACTGAGTAGTAGTCCTACTGACTATATTACACTGAGTAGTAGTCCTACTGACTCTATATTACACTGAGTAGTAATCCTACTGACTATATTACACTGAGTAGTAGTCCTATTGACTTTATTACACTGAGTAGTAGTCCTACTGACTCTATATTACACTGAGTAGTAATCCTACTGACTATATTACACTGAGTAGTAGTCCTACTGACTCTATATTACACTGAGTAGTAGTCCTACTGACTCTATATTACACTGAGTAGTAGTCCTACTGACTATATTACACTGAGTAGTAGTCCTATTGACTTTATTACACTGAGTAGTAGTCCTACTGACTCTATATTACACTGAGTAGTAATCCTACTGACTATATTACACTGAGTAGTAGTCCTACTGACTCTATATTACACTGAGTAGTAGTCCTACTGACTCTATATTACACTGAGTAGTAGTCCTACTGACTATATTACACTGAGTAGTAGTCCTACTGACTCTATATTACACTGAGTAGTAGTCCTACTGACTCTATATTACACTGAGTAGTAGTCCTACTGACTCTATATTACACTGAGTAGTAGTCCTACTGACTCTATATGACACTGAGTTGTAGTCCTATTGACTTTATTACACTGAGTAGTAGTCCTACTGACTCTATATTACACTGAGTAGTAGTCCTACTGACTATTTTACACTGAGTAGTAGTCCTACTGACTCTATATTACACTGAGTAGTAGTCCTACTGACTCTATATTACACTGAGTAGTAGTCCTACTGACTATACTACACTGAGAAGTAGTCCTACTGACTCTATATTACACTGATTAGTAGTCCTACTGACTATATTACACTGAGTAGTAGTCCTACTGACTCTATATTACACTGAGTAGTAGTCCTACTGACTATATTACACTGAGTAGTAGGTCTATTGACTCTATATTACACTGAGTAGTAGTCCTACTGACTCTATATTACACTGAGTAGTAGTCCTACTGACTATATTACACTGAGTAGTAGGTCTATTGACTCTATATTACACTGAGTAGTAGTCCTACTGACTATATTACACTGAGTAGTAGTCCTACTGACTCTATATTACACTGAGTAGTAGTCCTACTGACTATTTTACACTGAGTAGTAGTCCTACTGACTCTATATTACACTGAGTAGTAGTCCTACTGACTCTATATTACACTGAGTAGTAGTCCTACTGACTATACTACACTGAGAAGTAGTCCTACTGACTCTATATTACACTGATTAGTAGTCCTACTGACTATATTACACTGAGTAGTAGTCCTACTGACTCTATATTACACTGAGTAGTAGTCCTACTGACTATATTACACTGAGTAGTAGGTCTATTGACTCTATATTACACTGAGTAGTAGTCCTACTGACTCTATATTACACTGAGTAGTAGTCCTACTGACTATATTACACTGAGTAGTAGGTCTATTGACTCTATATTACACTGAGTAGTAGTCCTACTGACTATATTACACTGAGTAGTAGTCCTACTGACTCTATATTACACTGAGTAGTAGTCCTACTGACTATTTTACACTGAGTAGTAGTCCTACTGACTCTATATTACACTGAGTAGTAGTCCTACTGACTCTATATTACACTGAGTAGTAGTCCTACTGACTATACTACACTGAGTAGTAGTCCTACTGACTCTATATGACACTGAGTAGTAGTCCTACTGACTCTATATTACACTGAGTGGTAGTCCTACTGACTCTATATGACACTGAGTAGTAGTCCTACTGACTATATTACACTGAGTAGTAGTCCTATTGACTTTATTACACTGAGTAGTAGTCCTACTGACTCTATATTACACTGAGTAGTAGTCCTACTGACTATATTACACTGAGTAGTAGTCCTACTGACTATATTACACTGAATAGTAGTCCTACTGACTCTATATTACACTGAGTAGTAGTTCTACTGACTATATTACACTGAGTAGTAGTCCTACTGACTCTATATTACACTGAGTAGTAGTCCTACTGACTCTATATTACACTGAGTAGTAGTCCTACTGACTCTATATTACACTGAGTAGTAGTCTACTGACTCTATATGACACTGAGTAGTAGTCTTATTGACTTTATTACACTGAGTAGTAGTCCTACTGACTCTATATGACACTGAGTAGTAGTCCTACTGACTCTATATTACACTGAGTAGTAGTTCTACTGACTCTATATGACACTGAGTAGTAGTCCTACTGACTCTATATGACACTGAGTAGTAGTCCTATTGACTTTATTACACTGAGTAGTAGTCCTACTGACTCTATATTACACTGAGTAGTAGTCCTACTGACTATATTACACTGAGTAGTAGGTCTATTGACTCTATATTACACTGAGTAGTAGTCCTACTGACTATATTACACTGAGTAGTAGTCCTACTGACTCTATATTACACTGAGTAGTAGTCCTACTGACTATTTTACACTGAGTAGTAGTCCTACTGACTCTATATTACACTGAGTAGTAGTCCTACTGACTCTATATTACACTGAGTAGTAGTCCTACTGACTATACTACACTGAGAAGTAGTCCTACTGACTCTATATTACACTGATTAGTAGTCCTACTGACTATATTACACTGAGTAGTAGTCCTACTGACTCTATATTACACTGAGTAGTAGTCCTACTGACTATATTACACTGAGTAGTAGGTCTATTGACTCTATATTACACTGAGTAGTAGTCCTACTGACTCTATATTACACTGAGTAGTAGTCCTACTGACTATATTACACTGAGTAGTAGGTCTATTGACTCTATATTACACTGAGTAGTAGTCCTACTGACTATATTACACTGAGTAGTAGTCCTACTGACTCTATATTACACTGAGTAGTAGTCCTACTGACTATTTTACACTGAGTAGTAGTCCTACTGACTCTATATTACACTGAGTAGTAGTCCTACTGACTCTATATTACACTGAGTAGTAGTCCTACTGACTATACTACACTGAGAAGTAGTCCTACTGACTCTATATTACACTGATTAGTAGTCCTACTGACTCTATATTACACTGAGTAGTAGTCCTACTGACTCTATATTACACTGAGTAGTAGTCCTACTGACTCTATATTACACTGAGTAGTAGTCCTACTGACTCTATATTACACTGAGTAGTAATCCTACTGACTATATTACACTGAGTAGTAGTCCTACTGACTCTATATTACACTGAGTAGTAATCCTACTGACTATATTACACTGAGTAGTAGTCCTATTGACTTTATTACACTGAGTAGTAGTCCTACTGACTCTATATTACACTGAGTAGTAATCCTACTGACTATATTACACTGAGTAGTAGTCCTACTGACTCTATATTACACTGAGTAGTAGTCCTACTGACTCTATATTACACTGAGTAGTAGTCCTACTGACTATATTACACTGAGTAGTAGTCCTATTGACTTTATTACACTGAGTAGTAGTCCTACTGACTCTATATTACACTGAGTAGTAATCCTACTGACTATATTACACTGAGTAGTAGTCCTACTGACTCTATATTACACTGAGTAGTAGTCCTACTGACTCTATATTACACTGAGTAGTAGTCCTACTGACTATATTACACTGAGTAGTAGTCCTACTGACTCTATATTACACTGAGTAGTAGTCCTACTGACTCTATATTACACTGAGTAGTAGTCCTACTGACTCTATATTACACTGAGTAGTAGTCCTACTGACTCTATATGACACTGAGTTGTAGTCCTATTGACTTTATTACACTGAGTAGTAGTCCTACTGACTCTATATGACACTGAGTAGTAGTCCTACTGACTCTATATTACACTGAGTGGTAGTCCTACTGACTCTATATGACACTGAGTAGTAGTCCTACTGACTCTATATGACACTGAGTAGTAGTCCTATTGACTCTATATTACACTGAGTAGTAGTCCTACTGACTCTATATTACACTGAGTAGTAGTCCTACTGACTATATTACACTGAGTAGTAGGTCTATTGACTCTATATTACACTGAGTAGTAGTCCTACTGACTCTATATTACACTGAGTAGTAGTCCTACTGACTATATTACACTGAGTAGTAGGTCTATTGACTCTATATTACACTGAGTAGTAGTCTTACTGACTATATTACACTGAGTAGTAGTCCTACTGACTCTATATTACACTGAGTAGTAGTCCTACTGACTATTTTACACTGAGTAGTAGTCCTACTGACTCTATATTACACTGAGTAGTAGTCCTACTGACTCTATATTACACTGAGTAGTAGTTCTACTGACTCTATATGACACTGAGTAGTAGTCCTACTGACTCTATATGACACTGAGTAGTAGTCCTACTGACTCTATATGACACTGAGTAGTAGTCCTACTGACTCTATATTACACTGAGTAGTAGTCCTACTGACTCTATATTACACTGAGTAGTAGTCCTACTGACTCTATATGACACTGAGTAGTAGTCCTATTGACTTTATTACACTGAGTAGTAGTCCTACTGACTCTATATTACACTGAGTAGTAGTCCTACGGACTCTATATGACACTGAGTAGTAGTCCTATTGACTTTATTACACTGAGTAGTAGTTCTACTGACTCTATATGACACTGAGTAGTAGTCCTACTGACTCTATATGACACTGAGTAGTAGTCCTATTGACTTTATTACACTGAGTAGTAGTCCTACTGACTCTATATTACACTGAGTAGTAGTCCTACTGACTATATTACACTGAGTAGTAGTCCTACTGACTCTATATTACACTGAGTAGTAGTCCTACTGACTCTATATTACACTGAGTAGTAGTCCTACTGACTCTATATTACACTGAGTAGTAGTCCTACTGACTCTATATGACACTGAGTAGTAGTCCTACTGACTATATTACACTGAGTAGTAGGTCTATTGACTCTATATTACACTGAGTAGTAGTCCTACTGACTATATTACACTGAGTAGTAGTCCTACTGACTCTATATTACACTGAGTAGTAGTCCTACTGACTATTTTACACTGAGTAGTAGTCCTACTGACTCTATATTACACTGAGTAGTAGTCCTACTGACTCTATATGACACTGAGTAGTAGTCCTACTGACTCTATATTACACTGAGTAGTAGTCCTACTGACTATATTACACTAAGTAGTAGTCCTACTGACTCTATATTACACTGAGTAGTAGTCCTACTGACTATATTACACTGAGTAGTAGTCCTACTGACTCTATATTCCACTGAGTAGTAGTACTACTGACTATATTACTGAGGTTCTCTCCCCTGATGTTATAGAAAGAAGATTGTGTTCATGTGACCTCTGACAGTTTCATGTTCTGTGTCTCAGTCAGTCACATTATACACAGAGTGAGAAGAAAGCCAGGCTATAGTCATGGAATGAATTTACACAGAGCGTTTCAATGTCTTCACACGACTTGCACTGTATATTTTATTTATTTGACTAGGATAGGCAGTTAAGAACAAATTCTTATTTACAATGACGGCCTAACCCGGACAACGCTGGACCAATTGTGCGCCGCCCTGTAAGATTCCCAATCACGGTCGGTTGTGATACAGCCTGGAATCGAACCAGGGTCTGTAGTGACACCTCTAGCACTGAGATGCAGTGCCTTAGACCGCTGCGCCACTCGGTAGCCCTATATAGGTCAATCTCACGACTAGTATTAGCTCCCAGAGCTTCTGCAGCGGGCTGACACAGTCTTGTGGTGTATAGCAGAGCTGGGTTTAAATCCAGTCAGTCACAGTTAAATGTTTGCTTTGAAAATCAAACCTGTGTTCAATGACTGTTTTCAGACTCATTCTGTTTGAGTTGTAATGTCCTATAGATCTCTGCCGGGGGGAAGGGGAGAATTCAGCGGCTTTGCTTTTAGCAGTCCTCCAAGGTCCTTCCATCTCACTGCACTGCTTCCACACAGTCGATTCTTCAGCCTCATTACTTTTGCAAAGTTGAAAATACTTTCCCCGCATGATGTTTTTAAAGAGGGAAAATGGATGGGATAAAAAAAGAGAAATGCTGCTTACAATTAAAGGTGCTACACAGAACGTATGGCTCTCAGAATGCTCTGGAGACAAGAAGGGGTCTCATACATGGGCAGAAATATTATCCAGAGGTGATCTCATTGGATAGAAAGGGGCACACCTCCCCCACGCCCATGAGCATGTATACTGAACAAAAATATAAACGCAACATGCGACAATTTCAATAATTTTAGTTACAGTTCATATAAGGAAATCAGTAAATTGAAATAAATTCACTAGGCCCTAATCTATGGATATCACAATTACTGGGCAGGGTTGCATCCATGGGTGGGTCTGGGAGGGCATAGGCCCACCCTCTTGGGAGCCAGAACCACCCACTGGGTAGCCAGGCTGAGCTAATCAGAATTAGTTTCCCCCTACAAAGGGCTTTATTATAGAAAATAAATGCTCCTCAGTTTCATCAGCTGGCTGGTCTCAGACGACCCTGCAGGTGAAGAAGCCGGATGTGGAGTTCCTGGGCTGGTGTGGTTACACGTGGTCTGCGGTTGTGAGGCCGGTTGGACGTACTGCCAAATTCTCTAAAACTATGTTTTAGGCTTATGGTAGAGAAATTAACATTAAATTATCTGGTGGACACTTTACATGTTGCGTTTATATTTTTGTTCAGTATAGTTTGCCTAAAACTAGAGATTGGTGTGGCTTCATGAGATATTAGCATCCACAGTGTATCTTTAATACAACAATATACAGGATTCAAACACAAACGTAGAAGATGGTGTCTTGAGTCAAACGTCTAATGTAAAGCGGTGAGAACAGTGTAAACTCCATTATGTCAGAGGTTTCACTATTGGGGATCGTGGTAAACTAACGGAAAATGGCCAAAAATGAGACAAGCTACTTTCTTTCCGACCAGAGACGTCAATACCATACTCTCAACCAGAGACAAGCTGGATGGTCATCTCTTTATGGCCTTCTCCAGTCTGATTTTAAAGGGGACATCGACATCAAATCTCAGAAGTATTTTAAATGATGAGCTCTGAGCTAAATTCAGACCCTGTTCCTTGTCAGGACTAATCTCGGTGCTTTACATAATTTACTATAGAACTTTTTAGACTAAGATCATAGCGAGATGTTTACCCTTCTGGCCTTCAATGGAAGGCAGCCATTTTGTAATATCTTACGCCTCGTACTGTAACTGTACACAGGTAACCTGATGCAAAGCATGAGAAAGCAAAGGAATATCAAAGCGTCACAACCCCCCCCCCCCCCCCCCCCAAAAAAGTTGTTGTGACTAGATTTCCCCTCAGCTTGAGGTGTTGTTTGACCATGCAGGTGTATCAGGCATGAGAGAATCTTACAGCTCTGGAGTCTAGAGATATCATAATGCAGATTAGTCCTGATACCATCCTCAGACTGATGCATTTCAGTTGGCCACTGGCATTTATATGAAACAAAATCTATTTATGATTCTGTTTGTTTTAAAATAGAAAAACATTTACACCATCACTAGTGTGGAGTTTCTACAACTATACTATAGAGTGTTCCACCATTGGAAGAGGGAAAAATGTAGACTACTGTAGACTATACCCCTAATAGTTACAGCTTTTGTTATCATCAGGTCAGATGTCTCCCTGTCCTCTTTTGCTATAGATAAACACCTGACACAAAGCCAAAGTACACAGTGGAGGCTCTTGATGAGCGTTGTGTTTTATTTGTGAAAAGCGGCCCCATTGTCCCACAAGTCACCTCACACAGCACTCTTCTTCTGCAGCGCCTCACTGACTCTGTCCTATTGCGTTAGTGTCACCGGCCGCTAAAGCACTTAGCTTGTGTTCCTGGTGTCCTCTGTGGCTGAGCGAAACATCCACTTGGAAGTCCAAAGGAACTTTGAAGACTTCGCCCGCACAGAGGGATGTGCATTTATATGTATATCCCTTTATGGATGGTTTATATATAGAGAATCAAGGTATTTTCTAGAAATAACAAAAACATAGCTGTACTGGCTTTACTATTAAAACTGCTTTTACTATAAAAAAATATATAAATCGTATAATCCTAATGTTCTTTTCAGTTATTTTTTATTAATCGTTACATAATATAGTTGACTCTGTTCTTGACCCAATTAGGGTCGACACTGTAGTGGCACATAGCCTTCTGGGAGTCAAGGGGTAGCGTCTGGCAGTCAAGGGGTAGCGTCTGGCAGTCAAGGGGTAGCTTCTGGCAGTCAAGGGGTAGCTTCTGGTGGGCAAGGGGTAGCGTCTGGCAGTCAAGGGGTAGCGTCTGGCAGTCAAGGGGTAGCGTCTGGCAGTCAAGGGGTAGCGTCTGGCAGTCAAGGGGTAGCGTCTGGCAGTCAAGGGGTAGCGTCTGGCAGTCAAGGGGTAGCGTCTGGCAGTCAAGGTGTAGCGTCTGGCAGTCAAGGGGTAGCGTCTGGCAGTCAAGGGGGTCTGGCAGTCAAGGGGTAGCGTCTGGCAGTCAAGGGGTAGCGTCTGGCAGTCAAGGGGTAGCGTCTGGCTGTCAAGGGGTAGCGTCTGGCTGTCAAGGGGTAGCGTCTGGCAGTCAAGGGGTAGCGTCTGGCAGTCAAGGGGTAGCGTCTGGCAGTCAATGTGTAGCGTCTGGCAGTCAATGTGTAGCGTTTGGCAGTCAAGGGGTAGCGTCTGGCAGTCAAGGGGGTCTGGCAGTCAAGGGGTAGCGTCTGGCAGTCAAGGGGTAGCGTCTGGCAGTCAAGGTGTAGCGTCTGGCAGTCAAGGGGTAGCGTCTGGCAGTCAAGGGGTATCTTCTGGCAGTCAAGGGGTAGCTTCCGGGAGTCAAGGGGTATCTTCTGGGGGGCAAGGTGTAGCTTCCGGGAGTCAACAGGAAGAGGGAAGACAGTAGCAAAATGGGTTGATAAATTAAGATAGTTCACTCAGGCCGTTTACCACTGAAATAAATGTGTCAGTTCCGGTCTGCTTAACAGGGTGGTTTTCCCATAGATGCCAATGCAATAGCAGCTGGGTCTAGTAAGATTAGTTCATTGACTGTAATGTAACCAGACTCTGACTGTAGATTACCTGACTGAGCTGTGTTCAGTAGAAAAAATGTCCATATATTTTGAAAAGGGGAGGTACTACCTGAACTTGTCCAATAACAACGCTCATAATATTGTAAAACGTTTTGCGAAGTTAAGTCCTACTGAACATGACCCAGTCTCTGTCCCTCACCGACCGTAGCTTGAGGAAAGAAAACGTGACTGTCATCTCCCCTTGGCAGGTTGGCCTTTAGGCTGGTCTCCAGATTCACAGGTCACAGATAAAACAATGTTCTTAAATGGTGAATCTCTGTTATAGAGCGTCCTCTAGATCACAACATCAAACACTGGTAACATGATCTCTTCTCTCTTCCATCAGCACACTGCCCAGCTGTGGTAGACTGTTCTAGAGACTCCAGTAGTCTTTGACATGTTGGCTGTCATTCACATCCCAGGAAACACAAACATCCACAAAGTTACTCTAACTTCAGTTCATTGCCTCCACCACTTCTTAAAGGCCCATTGCAGTCAAAAATGTGATATTTATGTGTTTTTTATATATTTCCACACTATGCATTTGGAATAACACTGTGACATTTTGAAAATAATTAGAAAGCCCTTTTAGTGTAAGAGCTGTTTGAGAAGACATCCTGACATTTCAGCCTGTTCTGGTGGGATGGAGTTTTGGCCTTCCATGTGTAACGGATGTGAAATGGCTAGCTAGTTAGCGGGTACGCGCTAGTAGCGTTTCAATCAGTTACGTCACTTGCTCTGAAACCTATTAGTAGTGTTGCCCCTTGCTCTGCAAGGGCCGCGGCTTTTGTGGAGCGATGGGTAACGATGCTTCGTGGGTGACTGTTGTTGATGTGTGCAGAGGGTCCCTGGTTCGCGCCCGTGTCGGGGCGAGGGGACGGTTTAAAGTTATACTGTTACACATGGTGACGTCACCAGGCAGTAAATTAGTTAATAGACCAATAAGAAAGAGATTTCCAAACCTCTCTCCCAATAACAGCTAATTTTCTGTTTTCCCCTCCTCACTCAGAACACTCCCCGAAGGTTCTAGCTAAATTCTTTCTTGAGAAATGGCACTTTGCTAAGAAGCAATTTTTGTTTATTTTTGAGCGCTTTAATTGAAAACATTCACAGTAAGGTACTTCATTGTCACCCAGAAATGATTTGATATTGAGATACAAATGGCTGCATTGGACCTTTAAACTCTGGGTTGTTTTTCTTTCTTCCCCACAATGAAAACAAAGTTAGTGCCAAGGTAGCCGCTGTTTAGTGTTTTATACAGAACAGAATGCAATAACTTTGAGTTGCAATATGACATGAGATGTTATCATGATGGTGACTGTATCATTGTATCTCCCTGAACAACAGTGTTACAGTCAGAGAACTGTACTGATAGTGTCTGATGTGTTGCATGTGAATGACAGAACACCCTTGGTTGTTTTTTCTCGTTCAACCTTTTGACAAGGACAGATCATCTTAGGGAAAGGACTGCTGTACTCTGTTGCACGCTCACAGACTGTAATAGATGTCATAGCTGTTGTCATAACAACAACAACAACAAGTGAAATGATCTGAATTGTGGTATTCAAACTAACCATGGCTAACGTATCAGCACTGGCTTACTAGCAAATGCTAAATTCCTACTTATATGTTATGATTGTGATACTATGTCTTGCTATTAGTGTCAGTGTAAGAATTAAACCTTCAGTCCCAAAACTGGGGACTTTCTCGGCCGGGTATCAGCAGAACAAATAATAATATGGATACATTTCAGTGAAAACACAAACACTCTCTCAATGTCCTTTCTCTACAACAGTCCTCCACTTCCTGTTGAAGTATGGGACATGGACACAGAGGGTTATGCTATTAAAACCAAAGGGCAACATATTCCCAGGAAGAGGAATCTGATAAACTATGTTGCCAGTTTCTCAAGGGGAGAGGGGGATGGAGGAAGAGGTCCGTTGAAAGGGAATGGGGCCAGATCCCTGGAGGAGATTCCGACACAAAACTAGGAATATCATTTGTGCATCAGCGTGTTGAACCATTACAACAATTCTCAAGCAACAAGTCAATATAGACAAATTAGACTATTAGCAAACATTTGTGAACTGTTCACATTGTTGAACTCATGTCTGGTTGAATCTCTACTTTATATTTATAGCAAGACAAGCGTTGAAACGTATGAAATTATTTAAATGACATTGGCGTTGATACCCCTCCCCCCAGTCTGCAAATAAAATTATTTTACTGACATCTCTGCAGTGACTCAGTGAGAAAACATCAAAGAACTCAGTGTATTAATTTGGATTTGCCTCTGTCTCCTTTTGGGACCCCCTAATCACTGTCCAATGTGCTGTGATGTCCGCGTGTTTATGTGCAGTTGTAATGTCTGAGGCAACTGTGAAGGAAGTGGGCATGGGCCCATGTAAGCAGCCCTGGAATTTCAAAGACAGGAAGGCCTGTTGATAAGAATCACACCAGACAGTCTGTGCTCTGAACACCCTTAGACTAGAACATTATACAATGGTTTCTAATGGGCAGAATGACCTGTTAAGTAAACATCGGGCTACTTTAAGATGTTTTTCCCTGTCAACATATTTGGTTATATGTACATGGATAATTATCAGTGTAACCACAACAACTACAGTACAAATACATTCTGTAAATTTCAAAGTTTCTCGGGTAGTTATCATTTTCATTCGCAATGGAGCCCCTGCTTATCTGTTCTAAAACCCAGACTTTTAATAATATGAATAAAGTAAAAGGTAATATTATCATTATCGTTTGACTCTATAACCAACTATAGACTGGGACTGGACTTTATGATACACTTTCTAGTGACTTAAATGTCTCGAACTAAGGGGGCTACTGTGTTTTGGTGGTAACCATGGCGACCTCCACTTATTATTTAAACTGTGTTTGTGTTTGTCATATCTCCACAGTGTCTTATAGTAATTTTGAGGTAAGTGATCTTATCAATTACATTTATGATGCCATCAGAGAGAAAGCCTTGGTTCGCAGACCATGTATGGGTAAATGTGTGTTGTGTTGTCATATAGCCATGGGACGGAACTATTTCACATTTCCCAAGCTAATTTTAGAAACTCAAGTTCAACTACTCCTCTATAGGCTTGTCTGTCTTTTGGCTAGATCAACATCTGACTGCCTGTTCCCTCTGTAACACAACATTCTAACTAGGCCTATTAAAGGAGCATTCCATAATATTGCCACACACAAATTGATTGTAATGTCTATGATATATAGTAGTAAAGGAATAGTACTCCTTGAAATATTTTTTTGTTGTATTTGAATAATTTGAAAAGCTATAAGGCTGCTTGTCTACTGAGTGTATGGTCCTCCCATCTTCAACAGCAGTGCCTTCCTGATTCGCAATAGGTTCTCCTTCTTGCAGGTTGCAAATGTAAACAACATAGGCCTGACCATATTTCATGTCCCACAAGGAATGTGTTTTTGGTTTATGATCAGGTAAAAAAAGAAATGTAGTAAGCTATGTTCCATACAGCCTCTTTAAAGGGTTGGGGAATACTGAAATGTACACTATTCTACATCTCTACCAGTATCTACTGTGCACTGTTTCTAAGAAAGAATGTTTACCTCAGAGATAAGATAAACACACTGACCAATATAGAAAGACATGTCTGTTCTCTCTCTTAGTTCAACCACAGATACCATAACACCCTGACATGTCTGTCCCCTCTCTTAGTTCAACCACAGATACCATAACACCCTGACATGTCTGTCCCCTCTCTTAGTTCAACCACAGATACCATAACACCCTGACATGTCTGTCCCCTCTCTTAGTTCAACCACAGATACCATTACACCCTGACATGTCTGTCCCCTCTCTTAGTTCAACCACAGATACCATAACACCCTGACATGTCTGTTCCTTCTCTTAGTTCAACCACAGATACCATAACACCCTGACATGTCTGTCCCCTCTCTTAATTCAACCACAGATACCATTACACCCTGACATGTCTGTCCCCTCTCTTAGTTCAACCACAGATACCATAACACCCTGACATGTCTGTTCTCTCTCTTAGTTCAACCACAGATACCATAACACCCTGACATGTCTGTCCCCTCTCTTAGTTCAACCACAGATACCATAACACCCTGACATGTCTGTCCCCTCTCTTAGTTCAACCACAGATACCATAACACCCTGACATGTCTGTCCCCTCTCTTAATTCAACCACAGATACCATAACACCCTGACATGTATGTTCCCTCTCTTAGTTCAACCACAGATACCATAACACCCTGACATGTCTGTTCCCTCTCTTAGTTCAACCACAGATACCATAACACCCTGACATGTCTGTCCCCTCTCTTAATTCAACCACAGATACCATAACACCCTGACATGTCTGTCCCCTCTCTTAGTTCAACCACAGATACCATAACACCCTGACATGTCTGTCCCCTCTCTTAGTTCAACCACAGATACCATAACACCCTGACATGTCTGTCCCCTCTCTTAGTTCAACCACAGATACCATAACACCCTGACATGTCTGTCCCCTCTCTTAGTTCAACCACAGATACCATAACACCCTGACATGTCTGTCCCCTCTCTTAGTTCAACCACAGATACCATAAAACCCTGACATGTCTGTCCCCTCTCTTACATCTGTTTGTTTACGTTGTAGTTTGACGAGGATTTTACTTTGTTTAGAGTTTTACTGGCCACACTTTGCATTTAAAAGCCCTGTTGTGCTGCTCTTTTACAAGTGCGGAGTACTTAGAGAGAGTGTTGTCTGTTGCTGTCTAAATGAACATCAATCAAAGAACCTAAATCCAAACATATAATTAACTCTCCACCTCCCCTCCTGCTCTTTCTACCTCTCAGAACATCTATTGACTAACAGACAACGTCAAGTCCCTACTAGTGGCAGAGCACAGTCCTTTCTGACTTAGAGGGACTAAATCAATCTAATCCAAATAAACACTTTTCTTCCAATATATTATCTTGAAACCTGTGCTGTAGGTGGTTAGCAGATTGTCTTCAGGAGGTTAGTTGCAATTCAACACTTCTACAAAGCAGGAATCGCATGTTATTAAGTAAAGTCTTAATGGGAAATCTGCCATATGTCCACCTTTTGTTTAATGACAAGAACCAGTTGTGTTTTTGACATTAGTCCTGTCTGTCATTGGGAAATACAACATGGCCAGTGCTACATCCTGTTCAATCTTCTTTCTTTTCTCAGGGATCATTGGAATCACATTCAAATGTATCTTGCCTCTGAAAATCTGGACATCAAATGACAATGGTCATCATTACAGATGGAAAACTGGGATTACACACTTTTACGGCTAAAATCTGTTTTCTCTCTGATTGGTGCCCTATTTAGAATGTGCATACCAGCAGAGGGTTATCTGGACAGAAGAAAGCTGGATTCTTGAGTCACCTGCTCAATTTAGACTCTAAGGCAGTCAGCAGAACTAACAGTGTAGAACCAGTGAGCGGAACTAATCTCATCAAATATTAAACCTGGTTTGGAGACTGGTTCAGTGGTGCAGGATTCCCCTAGGATCCAACATAGACAAAGCTTCAGGATTATAGAACACAGTGTACAGGAAGTGAAACCTGGAGCGGCCATTTTGAAAGAGTAGACTATGCCAAGAAGAAACCTACAGAAAATAAGGTCAATGCTGTTTTGTGCCACCACTTCCACTTCAGATTTATAGACAAAATGCAGACAATGTAGCTGATGCAGGCAAGGAGAGAGGTGACTTCAACACACTTTGTAGATCTTGTCAACAAGAAGCGTTTTGTAAACCACAAGAAACGAGGCCAACACTTCCAGTGTTAACACAGCTCTTTGCAATGAAACTTCCTAACTCTAATTGCATATATATACAGTACCAGTCAACATTTTTAGAACACCTACTCATTCAAGGGTTTTTCTTTATTTTTACAATTTTCTATATTGTAGAGTGCTGCATCAGATGACCTGGCCTACACAATCCCCCGACCTCAAACAAATTGAGATGGTTTGGGATGAGTCGGACCACAGAGTGAAGGAAAAGCAGCCAACAAGTGCTCAGCATATGTGGGAACTCCTTCAAGACTGTTGGAAAAGCATTCCAGGTGAAGCTGGTTGAGAGAATGCCAAGAGTGTGCAAAGCTGTCATCAAGGCAAAGGGTGGCTATTTGAAGAATCTTAAATATAAAATATATTTTGATTTGTTTAACACTGTTTTGGTTACTACATGATTCCATATGTGTTATTTCATAGTTTTGATGTCTTCACTATTATTCTACAATGTAGAAAATAGTAAAAATAAAGAAAAAACCTTGAATGAGTAGGTGTTCTAAAACTTTTGACGGGTAGTGTATATAGTAGTGATCATTGCTTTATGAGCCACATTACAATTCCCACCAAGTGGGTTAACCCTATTTGAGCGACGCGTAGGGTGTGTTGCGTTTCATGCCAGCAACCCGAGTTTGCTTTCCTGCCCCACCATTCGCTACAATACAGTTGAAGTCAGAGGTTTACATACACTTAGGTTGGAGTCATTAAAACTTGTTTTTCAACCACTCCACAAATTTCTTGTTAACAAACCATAGTTTTGGCAAGTCGGTTAGGACATCTACTTTGTGCATGACACAAGTAATTTTTCCAACAATTGTTTACAGACAGATTATTTCACTTATAATTCACTGTATCACAATTCCAGTGGGTCAGAAGTTTACATACACTAAGTTGACTGTGCCTTTAAACAGCTTGGAAAACTCCAGAAATTTATGTCATGGCTTTAGAAGCTTCTGATAGGCTAATTTACATAATTTGAATCAATTGGAGGTGTACCTGTGGATGTATTTCAAGGCCTACCTTCAAACTCAGTGCCTCTTTGCTTGACATCATGGGAAAATCAAAATAAATCAGCCAAGACCCCAGAAAAGAAATTGTAGACCTCCACAAGTCTGGTTCATCCTTGGGAGCAATTTCCAAACGCCTGAAGGTACCCCGTTCATCTGTACAAACAATAGTACGCAAGTATAAACACCATGGGACCACGCAGTCGTCATACCGCTCAAGAAGGAGACGCGTTCTGTCTCCTAGAGATGAACGTACTTTGGTGCGAAAAGTGCAAATCAATCCCAGAACAACAGCAAAGGACCTTGTGAAGATGCTGTAGGAAACAGGTACAAAAGTATCTATATCGAGTCCTATAACGAGTCCTATATCGACATAACCTGAAAGGCCGCTCAGCAATGAAGAAGCCACTGCTCCAAAACCGCCATAAAAAAAGCCAGTCTACGGTTTGCAACTGCACATGGGGACAAAGATCGTATCTTTTTGAGAAATGTCATCTGGTCTGATGAAACAAAAATAGAACTGTTTGGCCATAATGACCATCGTTATGTTTGGAGGAAAAAGGGGGACGCTTGCAAGCCGAAGAACACCATCCCAACCGTGAAGCACGGGGGTGGCAGCATCATGTTGTGTGGGTGCTTTGCTGCAGGAGGGACTGGTGCACTTCACAAAATAGATAACACCATGAGGAGGGAAAATTGTGTAGATATATTGAAGCAACATCTCAATACATCAGTCAGAAGTTAAAGTTTGGTATTAAATGGGTCTTCCAAATGGACAATGACCCCAAGCATACTTCCAAAGTTGTGGCAAAATGGCTTAAGGACAACAAAGTCAAGGTATTGGAGTGGCCATCACAAAGCCCTGACCTCAAGCCTATAGAAAATTTGGGTAGAACTGAAAAAGCGTGTGCGAGCAAGGAGGCCTACAAACCTGACTCAGTTACACCAGCTTTGTCAGGAGGAATGGGCCAAAATTCACCCAACTTATTGTGGGAAGCTTGTGGAAGGCTACCCGAAACGTTTGACCCAAATTAAACAATTTAAAGGCAATGCTACCAAATACTAATTGAGTGTATGTAAACTTCTGACCCACTGGGAATGTGATGAAAGAAATAAAAGCTGAAATAAATCATTCTCTCTACTATTTTTCTGACATTTCACATTCTTAAAATAAAGTGGTGATCCTAACTGACCTAAAACAGGGAATGTCAGGAATTGTGAAAAACTGAGTTTAAATGTATTTGGCTAAGGTGTATGTAAACTTCCGACAACTGTATATACAGTATACACAATATAATGCCATTTAGCAGACCATTTATCCTATACCCTATACCCTTTACCCTTTTATCCCAAAATATCTACAGAGAGTGCATAATACATTTGAGCATTATAGCCCCAGCGGGATTGAACCCACAACCCTGGCATTGATAGAGCCACACTCTTTCCCTTGTGTTGTATCGCTCTGCTGATCTTTCCCTCAAGTTAATCTAAAGTTTTGGAGTGGGTAGAGGAGGTTGAGTTTTGAGCAGGTGGAGTTTTTAAAGGGAAGCAGTAATGGGGAGGGAGAAATGGGAACAGAAAAAGGAACATTCCAGACTTAGTCAAAGTGAAGTGCATTACCCGGGGGCGCCCGATGGGGTTGGCAGGCTCATCGCACGTTACACAACGCCTCCAGTCAACTCCACCAGCGCCAGCTGAGGCTTTACTTAGCGGGATAAATATTTCATACACCACCTTCCCCATCGCATGGGCCTGTCATAGTGCGTTCCCTCTGACAACTAGGCACAACTCCACTTCTGGCCATAAGAGGATGCTGGAGTTTGCATAATTTAGACGGCCCATGCTGTGAAATGTGCTCCGTCGCTTATCAAATATGTATCAGATTTGAACTTCAGGGGGGATGTATTTGGCATGGGGGTGGGTTGGGGTTGAAGAGCTAGTCCAGACAATAGATGTGTGTGAAGTCCAAAGTAGTAGTGTGACTCTGTCAAGAACTTTTCCTCTCCAGACCACTGGGAAGCTAACGTGTGTGGATACTGTACATGCTAACGTGTGTGGATACTGTACATGCTAACGTGCGTGGATACTGTACATGTTAACGTGCGTGGATACTGTACATGTTAACGTGTGTGGATACTGTACATGCTAACGTGCGTGGATACTGTACATGTTAACGTGTGTGGATACTGTACATGCTAACGTGTGTGGATACTGTACATGCTAACGTGCGTGGATACTGTACATGTTAACGTGCGTGGATGCCGTACATGCTAACGTGTGTGGATACTGCACATGTTAATGTGTGTGGATGCTGTACATGTTAACGTGTGGATACTGTACATGCTAACGTGCGTGGATACTGTACATGCTAACGTGCGTGGATACTGTACATGCTAACGTGCGTGGATACTGTACATGCTAACGTGTGTGGATACTGTACATGCTAACGTGCGTGGATACTGTACATGCTAACGTGCGTGGATACTGTACATGTTAACGTGCGTGGATACTGTACATGCTAACGTGTGTGGATACTGTACATGCTAACGTGCGTGGATACTGTACATGTTAACGTGCGTGGATACTGTACATGCTAACGTGCGTGGATACTGTACATGCTAACGTGCGTGGATACTGTACATGCTAACGTGCGTGGATGCCGTACATGCTAACGTGCGTGGATACTGTACATGCTAACGTGTGTGGATACTGTACATGTTAACGTGTGGATACTGTACATGCTAACGTGCGTGGATACTGTACATGCTAACGTGCGTGGATACTGTACATGCTAAGGTGTGTGGATACTGTACATGCTAACGTGCGTGGATACTGTACATGCTAACGTGCGTGGATGCCGTACATGCTAACGTGCGTGGATGCTGTACATGCTAACGTGCGTGGATACTGTACATGCTAACGTGCGTGGATGCTGTACATGCTAACGTGCGTGGATGCTGTACATGCTAACGTGCGTGGATACTGTACATGCTAACGTGCGTGGATACTGTACATGTTAACGTGTGTGGATACTGTACATGCTAACGTGCGTGGGTGCTGTACATGTTAACGTGTGTGGATACTGTACATGCTAACGTGCGTGGATACTGTACATGCTAACGTGCGTGGATGCCGTACATGCTAACGTGCGTGCATGCCGTACATGCTAATGTGCGTGCATGCCGTACATGCTAACGTGCGTGGATACTGTACATGTTAACGTGTGGATACTGTACATGCTAACGTGCGTGGGTGCTGTACATGCTAACGTGCGTGCATGCTGTACATGCTAACGTGCGTGCATGCCGTACATGCTAACGTGCGTGCATGCCGTACATGCTAACGTGCGTGGATGCCGTACATGCTAACGTGCGTGGATACTGTACATGTTAACGTGTGTGGATACTGTACATGTTAACGTGTGTGGATACTGTACATGTTAACGTGCGTGGATACTGTACATGTTAACGTGTGTGGATACTGTACATGCTAACGTGCGTGGATACTGTACATGCTAACGTGCGTGGATGCCGTACATGCTAACGTGCGTGCATGCCGTACATTCTAATGTGCGTGCATGCCGTACATGCTAACGTGCGTGGATACTGTACATGTTAACGTGTGTGGATGCTGTACATGCTAACGTGCGTGGGTGCTGTACATGCTAACGTGCGTGCATGCTGTACATGCTAACGTGCGTGCATGCTGTACATGCTAACGTGCGTGCATGCCGTACATGCTAACGTGCGTGGATGCCGTACATGCTAACGTACGTGGATGCCGTACATGCTAACGTGTGTGGATACTGTACATGTTAACGTGTGGATACTGTACATGCTAACGTGCGTGGATGCTGTACATGCTAACGTGCGTGGATACTGTACATGCTAACGTGCGTGGATACTGTACATGTTAACGTGCGTGGATACTGTACATGCTAACGTGCGTGGATGCCGTACATGCTAACGTGTGTGCCAGCACACATATAGTGCATGAGTGCAGGAAAGCAGAAACCTATGCATATTCAAAGACATCAGTCAATAGTTTGGTTAACTGGAGCAAGATAATCCACCCACTTCCTATTGCTAACACCAACAGTTCAACATTCCAATTGGAAATGGAAGTAAAGAAAGTCTTCCTTTTCAATAAAGGGTCAGCAGCATAAAGGGAACTAACAAAATGGGTAAGCCTACCTCTCCTGACAGAAACACAGTCTGCACTACCAATTTTATCAGCACTAATGAAAACAAACATTCTCATAATTATTACTATTAAAACAATTTAATGTATAGCTTTTTACATTGTATGGGGGAATAAATGTGTAGCACCCACCTTTGCCGAGCCATGGCAGCCATTTTGCACCAGAAACATCACCACTCACCCCTTATCACAGTGGAGCAGTGAGGTAGCGTGAGGTAGTCACCATAACTAATGGGCCTATGAAAGCAAATGGAGAAGCATGTGAAAATGGTGGAAGCACAGTAGTTGAGCTGTGTGTTTATGAAACAGAAGTGATGATCATCATGGAACAAAAGGCCCATTGACAGCAGTGGACAGGGAGCCAACGAGGACAGCTGCAGTTACACAGGTCAAGGTGAAACAGGCCAAGACGAGTGGAGAGGTAGACTAGTGGAGAGGAAGACTAGTGGGGAAGAAGGGTAGTGGAGAGGAACACTAGTGGAGAGGAAGGGTAGTGGAGAGGAAGGGTAGTGGAGAGGAAGACTAGTGGGGAAGAAGGGTAGTGGAGAGGAACACTAGTGGAGAGGAAGGGTAGTGGAGAGGAAGAGTAGTGGAGAGTTGCAAGGAACACTTGCTGTATGGGAAAGTATTTGGGAAATTCTCTTAACTTAATTTCTCAATAATAGTGTAGCTATTTCTGGGGGTAGCCCGAATGGAAAACCTATGACTGTCAGTTTAACATCTTAGCCATTACATGAAGAGATCCAAACCTTTTGATGAGGTCGTTGGTGTTTTACTTGGGATTGGGGGCTGGAGTGGTGTCACACGTTTCCCCACCCCTAGAAAACACAGCTGATTATACTAATTGCATTCTAAACTGATGATTGTGATAGGTTTATTATTGGACTCAGGTGTGTTAGCTGTGGTTGGAGCAAAAGTGTGACACCAATCAGGTCCCCGAGGACTGGAGTTGCCCATCCCTGTGCAAAAATATTATATCTGTGCTCATGCTTCTAGTACAGGGCTCTCCAGGAACAGGGTTGGAGTTAAAACCTACAGGAGGGTAGATCTCCAGGAACAGGGTTGGAGTTAAAACCTACAGGAGGGTGGCTCTAAAGGAACAGGGTTGGAGTTAACCGGGTTGGAGTTAAACTGGGACATGCTTAACACCCCGGCCATCCTACAATCTAAGCTTGATGCCCTCAATCTCACACAAATTATCAATGAACCCACCAGGTACAACCCCAAATCCATAAACACGGGCACCCTCATAGATATCATCCTAACCAACTTTCCCTCCAAATACACCTCTGCTGTTTTCAACCAAGATCTCAGCAATCACTGCCTCATTGCTTGCATCCGTAATGGGTCTGCGGTCAAACGACAAAACACTTCCCTAAAACACTTCAGCGAGCAGGCCTTTCTAATCGACCTGGCCCGGGTATCCTGGAAGGATATTGACCTCATCCCGTCAGTAGAAGATGCCTGGTTATTCTTTAAAAGTGCCTTCCTCAGCATCTTAAATAAGCATGCCCCTTTCAAAAAATTTATAACCAGGAACAGATATAGCCCTTGGTTCTCTCCAGACCTGACTCCCTTGACCAGCACAAAAACATCCTGTGGCGTTCTGCATTAGCATCGAATAGCCCCCGTGATATGCAACTTTTCAGGGAAGTTAGGAACCAGTACACACAGGCAGTTAGGAAAGCTAAGGCTAGCTTTTTCAAGGAGAAATTTGCATCCTGCAGCACAAACTCAAAAAAGTTCTGGGACTCTGTAAAGTCCATGGAGAATAAGAGCACCTCCTCCCAGCTGCCCACTGCACTGAGGCTAGGAAACACTGTCACCCCCGATAAATCCACTATAATTGAGAATTTGTCTACGGCTGGCCATGCATTCCACCTGGCTACCTCTACCCTGGTCAACAGCCCTGTACCCCCCACAGCAACTAGCCCAAGCCTCCCCCATTTCCCCTTCACCAAATCCAGATAGCTGATGTTCTGAAAGAGCTGCAAAATCTGGACCCCTACAAATCAGCCAGGCTAGACAATCTGGACCCTCTCTTTCTAAAATTATCTGCCGAAATTGTTGCAACCCCTATTACTAGCCTGTTCCACCTCTCTTTCGTATCGTCTGAGATTCGCAAAGATTGGAAAGGTGCCGCGGTCATCCCCCTCTTCAAAGGGGGAGACACTCTAGACCCAAACTGCTACAGACCTATATCTATTCTACCCTATCTTTCTAAGATCTTCGAAAGCCAAATTAATAAACAGATTACCGACCATTTCGAATCCCACCGTACCTTCTCCGCTATGCAAACTGGTTTCAGAGTTGAGCCACGCTCAAGGTCCTAAACAATATCATAACCTCCATCGATAAGAGACATTACTGTGCAGCCGTATTCATCGACCTGGCCAAGGCTTTTGACTCTGTCAATCACCACATTCTTATTGGCAGACTCAACAGCCTTGGTTTCTCAAATGATTGCCTCGCCTGGTTCACCAACTTCTTCTCTGATAGAGTTCAGTGTGTCAAATCGGAGGGCCTGTTGTCCGGACCTCTGATAGTCTCTATGGGGGTGCCACAGGGTTCAATTCTCGGGCCGACTCTCTTCTCTGTATACATCAATGATGTTGCTCTTGCTGCTGGCGATTCTCTGATCCACCTCTATGCAGACGACACCATTCTGTATACTTCTGGCCCTTCGTTGGACACTGTGCTAACTAACCTCCAGACGAGCTACAATGCCATACAACTGTCCTTCCGTGGCCTCCAACTGCTCTCAAATGCAAGTAAAACTAAATGCATGCTCTTCAACCAATTGCTGCCCGCACCTGCCCACCCGTCCAGCATTACTACTCTGGACGGTTCTGACTTAGAATATGTGGACAACTACAAATACCTAGGTGTCTGGTTAGACTGTAAACTCTCCTTCCAGACTCACATTAAGCATCTCCAATCCAAAATTAAATCTAGAAACAGCTTCCTATTTCGCAACAAAGCATCCTTCACTCATGCTGCCAAACATACCCTCGTAAAACTGACCATCCTACCAATCCTCGACTTCAGCGATGTCATTTACAAAATAGCCTCCAACACTTTACTCAACAAATTGGATGCAGTCTATCATAGTGCCATCCATTTTGTCACCAAAGCACCCACCACTGCAACCTGTACGCTCTCGTTGGCTGGCCCTCGCTTCATACTCGTCGCCAAACAGACTGGCTTCAGGTCACCTACAAGTCTTTGCTAAGTAAAGCCCCGTCTTATCTCAGCTCACTGGTCACCATAGCAGCACCCACCCGTAGCACACGCTCCAGCAGGTATATTTCACTGGTCATCCTCAAAGCCAACACTTCCTTTGGCCGCCTTTGCTTCCAGTTCTCTGCTGCCAATGACTGGAACGAACTGCAAAAATCACTGAAGCTGGAGACTCATATCTCCCTCACTAACTTTAAGCACCAGCTGTCAGAGCAGCTCACAGATCACCGCACCTGTACAGTACATTGCCCATCTGTAGATAGCCTATCCAACTACCTCATTCCCATTCTGTATTTATTTATTTATCTTGCTCCTTTGCACCCCAGTATCTCTACTTGCACATTCATCTTCTGCACATCTACCATTCCAGTGTTTAATTGCTATATTGTAATTACTTCGCCACCATGGCCTATTTATTGCCTTACTTCCCTTATCTTACCTCATTTGCACACACTATAGACCTTTTTTTGCTGCTGTATTATTGACTGTATGTTTGTTTATTCCATGTGTAACTCTGTGTTGTTGTATGTGTCGAACTGCTTTGCTTTATCTTGGCCAGGTCGTAGTTGTAAACGAGAACTTGTTCTCAACTAGCCTACCTGGTGAAACAAAGGTGAAAAAAAAAAAAAAAAAAAAACCTACAGGAGGGTAGCTCTCCAGGAACAGGGTTGGAGTTAAAACCTACAGGAGGGTAGCTGTCCAGGAACAGGGTTGGAGTTAAAACCTACAGGAGGGTAGCTCTCCAGGAACAGGGTTGGAGTTAAAACCTACAGGAGGGTAGCTGTCCAGGAACAGGGTTGGAGTTAAAACCTACTGAAGGGTAGATCTCCATGAACAGGGTTGGAGTTAAAACCTACAGGAGGGTAGATCTCCAGGAACAGGGTTGGAGTTAAAACCTACAAGAGGGTAGCTCTCCAGTAACACGGTTGGAGTTAAAACCTACAGGAGGGTAGATCTCCAGGAACAAGGTTGGAGTTAAAACCTACAGGAGGGTAGATCTCCAGGAACAGGGTTGGAGTTAAAACCTACAGGAGGGTAGATCTCCAGGAACAGGGTTGGAGTTAAAACCTACAGGAGGGTAGATCTCCAGGAACAGGGTTGGAGTTATAACCTACAGGACGGTAGCTCTCCAGGAACAGGGTTGGAGTTAAAACCTACAGGACGGTAGCTCTCCAGGAACAGGGTTGGAGTTATAACCTACACGACGGTAGCTCTCCAGGAACAGGGTTGGAGAGCCCTGCTCTAGTGTTTTCAGTCATATGAATGTGAGAGGACACTGCGTGGGAGTACAGGCATGGTTGTGAATCTACTAAAGAGTCAAGGGGTCAAGTCTGGGATTATTTGCTTGCCAGTGAGCTGTGGAGTAGGAGTGTTATTTTTCTGTTATCTAGCTGGTCTAAGCATACATTAGATGTGCTGCATCTAGCAGGCAGGTATATAATTAAATAGCATAAGACATACTAACATTATAAGTGGTAATACATGTAGTAGGTCTAAAATGGGGCAGCATAAATTGCTAGAGCAGAAAAAGGCCGGTTCCAAAGCAAAAACATTGTTTCATTATGGTAGATAGTTTGAAATTGCCTCCCATACCGAGTTCATTTCGAGAACGAAATAATCATTTTAAATAGTGTCAAAACTTTCTCCTAAGACATGATGTCAAAATAAGACAACAGCTGCTACAGATATATTTAATATATATTTTTTTCAAAACATTTAATTATTGTACATTTTTAAGAAGCAAAATGTTATTCAGCAATAAAATCAATGTGTTTATTGTCTGCCCCAACAAGACAAGAACAAAGCAGGTCTGTCTTCTTCTAGCTTGGAGAGAGATACCATCCAATCCAACCATGTGATCGTGTGCCAATAGACACAGAAGGTAGAAGGTTAATATATCTCCATAGAAGGTCATGTTTGTTCCTAATTATTGTTGACATCCATGAAAATGAACCTTCATCATCCTCCATGTAAGGTGAAGCTACGCACCAGAAGGCCTGTCTGTTATTTTAGTGATATTGTAAGGGCATTACTAAACCCTACTCTCTAATTCTGCTCAAATGCTGGTCATGAATGACCAGTTATGGTCAAATTATGGTAATTACTCAAAGTAAGGTTTTGGATCATTTCCCAGCCACTGCAAGTTCAAAAGAGACACCATCAATATCCAAGTTATAGAGAAGTAAGTTGACTGTTTAGGACTCTATGGAGAATGGTGTTTTTCTGTTTAGTCTCATGCCCAAATAAATGAAACAAATAAATTAGATGCTGTGGTGAATTTATAATGGCCATAATGTTTAAAGAGTAACTTCCATTATGTTTACACGGCAGACACCACTGGGCACACCACATCATTTCAGCGTGGAAAATTAGCTCATATTTAGTATGTAGATATTGATCAATAAGATTCCAACCTATTTTCACCCACTCAAAAAGATAGCCAAAAGTTTGCTGAATTCCCAATGGGTTATCATTACGATTTCAACCATTTAAAAGGACATTCAAATTCCAATGGAAAAGCAATGTCTGATTTTTGGTTTAGTTGCACCTAAATGTGTTCTAACTCCACTTTCAACCAGTTGAAAGCACACCGAAGTTAGAATGGGAATAAAATGTCAGATATTTTGTTTATGTATACAACTTAATGTGTTATCACTGTGCTTCATCTAATAGCAGAACCAAATGACTTGGATTGCAGTTAGTTGAGATTACATTCAAGTACATGGCGCAAGTGATCAATGCCGTTGGAGATTCTGTGCAGATAATTTTGCAAAAGTAATATTGAATTGTGTTTGGTTATCAACGCAACCAAATATCACCATTTGAAGATGTATCTTCTGCTTGGATAGTTCCATCTGTGCCATTGAGTCTGGCTTTATTTCCAGTTTGTCTACAAATTAATAATTGATGTTGGATTTCAACCAAAAATCTAAGTTAGAGAATAGGACTTTGTTTTTGGTTAAAATAGAGACGAAATATTTCTTATTAACTTGTAGATTCCATTTGAAATCAACCAAGGCTTGAAACTCTAGGCCTATATGTATTGTCTATTTTTAGTTCAATCCTGGGCTGAATTTAAACAATAGCTGTTGATGACTTGCCAAATGCTATATTGGCCAAAATAGTATCATTGATGATACATTATTCATAAAGTATGGTTACATTTCATTTGCTCTATTAAACCTACCCTTTTGAATGACTTCGATAGCAACAGTGAATCTATTAAGTGGCGATCTCTCAACAATCATTCTCATGATAGCATATTGGTAATAGTCAGTGACATCATAGCTAAGCAGGGCTGGGCTTGGTTAAAACTCTGGATAGGAGACCAAAGGGATAACTGTAGATAGATCAACTCTCCAGTAGGAGGTGCTGCCCAGCCTATGGTTTTATTGATCTGACCTTGTTTCAAAGGTACAAATTCAACATATTATATACAAGGTTTGTCTATGTTGAAAATTGGTTACCATGATGACATACTGTACATAATCCTGTGGTTTAATTTTTACCCTCAAAACAACAGTTGATTACTTTTTTTAAGTGTAATGTATTTCCCACGTAGATTCGTTGACAAATTACGTTGAAACAATGTCAATTTAACCAGTTTGTGCCCAGTGGGACATTAATATTGGTCAGACTCTGTAAAGGCGAAATGAGACACAGACATCAGCAGACATCCCACTGGGCAAAAACTGGATGAGTCAACGTTGTTTCCACATAATTTCAACCCAGAAATTCAGTGTGATGACGTTGAATCAACGCAGACAACTGATTGGATTAGCAAAAAGTCCTCAACATAAGGGAATTTCAGAAATCCAATGACAGGGTGACATTTTTGTCTGATTTCACATTGAATTCAAGTTAGTTGACAACTCAACCAAGTGTAAATGAAAACTAGATGTTGAACTGACGTCTGTTCCCAGTGGGGGATGGCACGTTCTTCTCCCTCGGTCTATGTGTATCTTCAGTGTTCTCCTGCAATGTAAACCAGCTCTGATCTGCCCGTCAGTGATTTGTTGCGTGAGTTCTCAAGATCAGTGGAGGACTGGAGGCCTCGGGATCAAGGGCTATAGAAATGGCAACAGTCCCGTCTCATGTACTAACGATTGTTTTTTCCCTCTGGGATAGAGGACAGACCAGAGCAAAGCAGAGCTGAGCCAGGAAGAAAAATGACTCCCCCTGATACTGGCCCTTGTCTATCTATCCCCCGCTCCTCCTCTTTCCCTTCCCCACCGTCGCTAGCGCCTGTCTCTTGTTTGGATAAGTTAGTGGGGAGACGTCAGCTCGTTGCTGATGTATACCACCTGCCTTGGCCTCTCCCTGAACCTTCCTCCAGCTCCAACCACAGAGACATTCCACTGACTTTTCTGGGCCTGTGTTTACACGGCAACAGATTACCCAGCACTCCCCTCTATCTCTTTCTACTGGTTAAGGACAGGAGGCCAAGGGGCTACTCCACCACCACTGCTTCGCTGCCAAGATCCTCCCACTCATAATCACAGTCATGGTCATTAGGCTGAAAATGGAATGAAACAAGGAGATACTACCAGGACTCTTCCAATAAAGAACTTTCATTTTCGTTTTTTATTGCAAAATGTTTTTAAACCTTTTCCATTGCATGCCCTCATGAACAAAACCCAGAGCCGAGGACGGGTCAAAACAATTAGGGCTCACTAGCGAACATGCATGACCTCATCGTTACTGCCCTTTGAGAAGTTTAATGACTGTTGATTTACACTTTATGTTAATTGAAAGCAATGGAAAAACTAGCAGTTTGGATGTGTGCGCACCTAACCATGACGCATGGAGAATGAAAATGATCCGTGGATGAAAGAGAAGTCATTCACACGGTCCTGCAGACTCTGTACTCCATGCAACAGCTTCATTTCAGTTGATCCCAAGCTCATTGACATCTGTCATCAGGATCTGACAGACTGTAACATTGGCTCTGTGTTGAGTTGAGTTTAGTGGAGAAACCACAGTTCCAGTGGGCAGGAGTTCCTTTTTAGTAATACAAGTATATGTGTTTAGCTAAATTAGTTTATGTTTAGTATGTTAGACCTATTGTCCTCCTTTCAGGGTAGCCATGTGAACACTGAGTGGTTAATATAACCATGTTGATAGAATCATCACAGGAAAACCTCTAAATAATAGGCACACAAAAAACACGAACCCAAACCCAAAACAATCCCTGGGTATAGGGTATACGGGGAAAGGGGGATACCTAGTCAGTTGTCCAACAATATATTCAACTGAAATGTGTCTTCCGCATTTAAGTATAGGGTATAGAGGTATATAGTGGCCGTTCAGACAGTGTTTCTGTGTGGCACAGCCACAGCAGCAGCTGTTATCAATCGTGACCACCACCAGACTGTAACGGTCATTCAGTCTCTCCATTACTGACCACACACACACTGATACACCACACATCAAATACTTGGTCTTTACCAGAGAAGCACCACCTGGTGTTTGACCTCTCACCTATAGCCAAGGTTCTACTGCTCTTCCCCCCAGAAACATAAAACATTCAGAGTTAGATCTGGACAGGGGGTGGAACTGTCCCCAAAATGTGCTGATTTTCTATGATCATTTAGAGAGCCTTCTCCCACTTTGTCTCCCACTAAATCACCTTAATTCACAGTATATAATGTATTATCTTCATTAACAGGCTATAATGTAATATCTTCATTAACAGTATATCATTTAATGTCTTCATTAACAGTATATAATTTGCCTTCATTAACAGTATATCATTTAATATCTTCATTAACAGTATATCATTTAATATCTTCATTGTGAATTCAAAATTAATCCATCCTGGTGTGAACAGTTTTTCAACACCTCATAAAATTGTTGTGAGAGCATGTGCACGGGTCTCAACACTTGTCTAAGATTAGGAACACACACACACACACACACACACACATGTACAACCGTGATAAAAATGTTTATATGCCTCTCCTTTCATTAAGACACCAAAGGTAAAAACGTGTAATTTCTTTAATGATCTCTTCAGTTACATTATAGTTTTTCTTTCACAACAAGGAGTGATTGATTGTCCCACGTGTTAACAGACAACTAAGATAAATGGCCATGAAGTGATATACTGTAGTTGTTACACAGCGCCACCAAGCGGCAAAACGTTCAAAAACATCAAATCATCTTAAGTGCTGCTGCACTACACCAGTGGTTCTCAACCTGTGGGGCACCTGCCATATATATCTACAGGGGATACTTAGGAAGACAAGACTGATTATCAGTTGCATAAGAGGGCAGAACAAAATGTGATTGGGGTTCAGTAACCAAAAAAAGGTTGAGAGTCATTGCACTAAACCGTGGCAGCCTTAGGGCCTGATTAAATCAGATCCGCCTGAGCCGATATCCGCATAGCTGATGTTTTGATTGTGTCAAAGGTGGAACATTATACATAAAGTGGACATTGCCAAAGGCTGCACGGAGTCGCATTGAAATAAATCCCATGCAGCCTTGTTGAGATGTAATCTACACCTTGTTTAGGCTGATAGAAATCCTCATTATTTACTTTCATGATTTTCTATTTGAGCATAACTATTTTTATATAACCTACACTTTGTCGTTCAGAACTTCTAAAGTTAGTGGGATGGGTTTGGCTTCGTGGCAATGATCACAAGAGCAGCTGTACAACGATATGACAGCTCCAATGCAGTTCCACTTCTGACACCACCAAAACATCCCCTGTGTGGGCTATCGCCGGTTAATGCTTGATCTGATTGAATCTAGGCCCTAGTCAAGGTACTGAGTGACATGGTTGACATACAACTTCAACTGCCTGGCAGTGCATATTGTTCATGGAATTGATAACTGATCAATCAATCAAAATGTACATACCCTGGCTTATAAGAAAAGCATACTTAATAATCAACTAATATTGAAAATTGAGAAAACCCTTGATTAATCTAACACTTCATTGAATTTGCTAAACAGCATATAAAAGTAAACCACATCACTATATCAAGATATTGAGAATCTCCTAGATATCAGATTATCACAACAGATTACCTACAACTGTGACACAAAACAAACTTTCACATAAAAAAATTATACTGATTAATAACAGTTTAAATGTGCAATATGCAGAAATCGCTCTGCCATTTCCTGGTTGCTAATAGTTCGCCTAATTTCAGTTTGAGACAAAACAAGCAGTCATTGTGTAGAAATTCATTATACCATCTGAACCGCTGTGAAATATATTTTCCAGAACCAAGAATGTTTTCATCTGTTTGAAGCTGGTGTCCAAAACCACAAGTAAAAGATACAATACCTACGCTTCAGAACAGGAAGCATAGAAATAGCGCACATAGAACAGATCTACCGCTTCTTAGACTTGCTTTCAATGCGAATGACGAATCTATAACTAACATTTTTATTTGCATTTGGTCAGGTCGCCGAAAAAATTACAATTCAAGGGTCTCCAACCCTCCTCCTGTAAGTTAACTCCAACCCTGTTCCTGGAGAGCTACCCTCCTGTAGGTATTCACTCCAACCTCAGTTGTAACTAACCTGGTCCAGTTTATCAACCATTTAATTATTAGAATCAAATGCGCTAGATTAGGGTTGGAGCGAAAACCTACAGGACAGTAGCTTTCCAGGAACAGAATTGGAGAGCCCTGATTTACATATCGCAGCATTAACAAGAAATGACCAAGGATATAGATCTTAGCTAGCTACACCTGAAGTGCGTAGATACAAACCCCCAAGAAAATGAAGGCGTTCTAGAAAATGTCAGTATAAAGATCAATCAATCACATTTCAATTTAATCATACTTCAATAACCCAATGGGTATCACTTCCCTCACCATCATTAACGTGTTTCAATGGATATTGCGGGAAGACACATTTTGGCTCCTACTTTTTGTTTTAAACACTTGTCTCCTGAATTTGCTTTTTGCGATGGTCCTTGACCATTCTTTTCATGTCTGGGCATGGCTTGAGGTCAGTTGCTCCAAGATGTTTATTTGTTTTTGGATCAGTCCCAATCGATTTCCTGTAGTAGGGGAAGAGAGTGGGATATTTTCATTTAAAAAAATCTGATTAATAGTAACATTATACAGTTTGCCCTCTAATGTAGGATATGTATGTTTAAAGTTTCAGTTTAAAGTTTTAATGTCACATGCACAAGCAAAGTGAAATGCCTTTCTTACAAGATAAACCCAATAATGCAGTTATCAATAACAATGTAATACTAAAAATAACAATGTATATTACTCTATCAGTAAGCAACTCAGCTAAAAATAACAATGTATATTACTCTATCAGTAAGCAACTCAGCTAAAAATAACAATGTATATTACTCTATCAGTAAGCAACTCAGCTAAAAATAACAATGTATATTACTCTATCAGTAAGCAACTAAAAATAACAATGTATATTACTCTATCAGTAAGCAACTAAAAATAACAATGTATATTACTCTATCAGTAAGCAACTCAATGCACAAAATACCAAGCAGGAGACTACTTCCAGAGCGTTGTATGAGGCATGGACATGGCGTACCTGCAGATGAATTGTACACCACTGTCGCAACACTACACAACAAACTAGCATAACTAGCTATCATCCTGACACCATAGTAAGATGCTTGCCTTGTTGCTTATTATTTAGTTTGATTTAATACAATAAAGCCAATGGAGTAGTCCCAAAAGTGCAAACGCCAAAACTCTGGGATAAGTTGTAGATTCGCAAAGATCAGGGGATGGATATGAAAAAATTATCTAAGACACGGAATAACCCTTTGAATATGGTCAAGTCAGTCATTATGAAGTGTATTTGTATTTAGTATGGATCCACATTAGCTCTTGCCAAGGCAGCAGCTACTCTTCCTGGGGTCCAATCACAATTAAGGCAATTACATCACACAAAAAATAAACAGTGCATCATACAACACATTATTATGCCACTACTCTACTAATACATATCTACAATGCAACATGTATAATACCATCCACAATACAACAATATTACAACATTACAATGTACATGTGTTTAGAGTGCGTGTGTTAGCCAGTGGTGTAAAGTACTTAAGTAAAAATACTTTAAAAGTACAACTTAAGACGTTTTTTGGGGGTATCTGTGTTTTACTTTACTATTTATATTTTTGACAACTTCTACTTTTACTCCATTACATTCCTAAATAAAATAATGTACTTTTTACTCCATATATTTACACTTACACCCAAAAGTACTTGTTACATTTAGAATCAAATCCAATTTTATTGGTCACATACCAATGCTTAGCAGGACAGGAAAATGGTCCAATTCACACGCTTATCAAGAGAACATCCCTGGTCATCCCTACTGCCCCTTATCTGGCAGCCTCATGAAACACAAATGCTTCGTTTTTTTAAATATGTCTGAGTGTTGGAGCATACCCCTGGCTATCTGTACATTTATGTATTCTTTTTTTTTTTTACCCCTTTTTCTCCCGAATTTAGTGATATCCAATTGGTAGTTACAGTCTTGTCCCATTGCTGCAACTCCCGTACGGACTCGGGAGAGGCGAAGGTCGAGAGGAGAGGCGAAGGTCCAATTGTGCACCGCCTCATGGGTCTCCCGGTCGCGACACAGCCTGGGATCGAACCAGGATCTGCACCTCTCACTCATATGGCTCTCTTAAATATCTCCACATTGGAGATTTTTGGTTCCAACCGCCGTGTCTTTGTGAGACGCGGCGTGGGTGAACAGATGATCTCCGCATGTGTATTTCCCACCGTAAAGCATGGAGGAGGAGGTGTTATGGTGTGGGGGTGCATTGCTGGTGACACTGTCTGTGATTTATTTAGAATTTATGGCATACTTAACCAGCATGGCTACCACAGCATTCTTCAGCGATACACCATCCCATCTGTTTGTAACAGGACAATGACCCAAAAACAGACCTCCAGGCTGTGGAAGGGCTATTTGACCAAGAAAGAGAGTGATGGAGTGCTGCAACTGATGACCTGGCCTCCACAATCACCCGACCTCAACCCAATTGAGATGGTTTGGGAAGAGTTGGACTGCAGAGTGAAGGAAAAGCAGCCAAGAAGTGCTCAACATATGTGGGAACTCCTTCAAGGATGTTGGAAAAGCTGGTTGAGAGAATGCTAAGAGTTTGCAAAGCTGTCATCAAGGCAAAGGGTGGCTACTTTTAAGAATATAAAATATATTTTGATATGTGTAACACTTTTTTGGTTACTACAGGATTCCATATGTGTTATTTCATAGTTGATGTCTTCACTATTATTCTACAAAGTAGAAAATTGTAAAATAAAATAAAGACAAACCCTTAAATGAGTAGGTGTGTAAACTTTTTACTGCTACTGTATGTAATTGAAAGACTCATTAAAATGTGGCTACATTTTCTGGCGCCTCCCTCGTGTCAGCATTGGTGTGGACATCAGGCTGTAGCCAATAGGCATAGTCACGTACACTTGTGGGCTAATTATTTAATAACATTTACATACACTCGTGTTTTGTTCTTAACAGAATATCAAGTGTTTTTTGGTTTTCAAATCAATTTCAATTTTTGGTATTGGCCTTGGTGCTCTAGCAGATGGCGTTGGTACCCTGGCAGATTTGGCACTCCTGTCTCTTCTGTAGATGTTATAACCATTTAAAGCTTTCACAGTATCATTAAATTAATTAACTAAGTGAGTTTCAGAAATAGCCTGTATTTTTGCGAGCAAGTTATTGTTTCCATTAACCTTGTTTCTTAGGGTACATGTGTTAATGTGCGCTACTTTTTGCACTTTTCTGATTGTTTTTGTTGCTTTACTGGGAGGCTTATCAGAGGTAGACGTGACAGTGATATTTATATTTGAGCTGATATTACAGGGTGAACTGCTCACAGTGGGCTTCCTACTAGGGTAAACCGTCTCAATGCTAACAGGTTTAACTCAGGTTCATAGGCGCATGATTACTGCTGACAATAGCTGTCGGATTGTCAGAGGCATTCAGGGGAGATAGAGGAAGATAAATTAGGTTACTTGCATTATGACTGACAACACCCCAGGAAAAATTTACATTTGCAGAAGCACTACGACCACTCAGCGACACAATGGTAGGGATTATCTGAGCATATTACCTGAACAGTGTATCATAACACCTTGACTGACCAGCCAGATAATAAGGAAACTGCTTAGAGATTGATAATTCATTCATAATCCAAATCGATATTCATAATCCAGCTGTAACAAACTTACTTTTTCAGATGCTTGTCAATCGCCTTTCGCTCATAGATTGTTCCATATTTGGTTATCACTGGATCAACAAAAATCTTGTTGGTAAGTGGACAAATCAGATACTGAGGAATAAAGTTCTCAGTCAACTCTTCACCCAGCAAATTCTGTAAATTAAGAAAGGAATGATTATCTAACCCTCAATAAACTGTGACAAAACTGCTTGCTGTTCAAACAAATATAGAATTTGAAAAGCCTGCCCCATAAACCTGATTAAATGGCAACTGATTTGATAAATGCTAAATTACTCAAATGTACATAAATGCAGCATAAAATTAAATAAAACACTGCCATTTAATTTACCCACACTTTTAATCAAATTTATTCCACTTTTATAATTCATGGCCGAATTCTCTGGACGCCTCTTCTTATAATTTGAAGTCCATATGCACCAATGTGTCAATCAAATACCACACTGGCCACTTCTACCCTAATACATTCTTGAGGCTTAATTGCCATTTTTTCCCCTCAAATGTTGGCAAATTTTATTATGCGGTTGATATTAAACATAACATATCATATGAAAAAAATATATAGCTTTTAAAAAATAAGTAACTTGTGGACTGTGTAGTCTAGCGGTTAGCGCCGCAGACCCCGGCACACACATACCAGTCGCCATGGGTTCGAAACTGACCCAGCACCCTTCTGACTCACACCTCTCTCATTAATTTTCTAACTTTTCACTAATGTCCTACCTGTTCAATACAAAAACAATAAAATGCATAAGGAGTGGGACTGCCCTACTCCTTTACAGAGACAAAAATATGTGCATTCACCTTCTCCATGTCATCCAATGATTTGCCTGCAACTTCTTCTGTGTTTTTCTTGGCCTCTTCTTCATACTTGTATCTGCTGGTCAGGTATTCCTCTGCCAAAATACTTTAAAAATAACATTTGATGAAAATAATATTAATCTAGGCATATCAATTCAAAATATTTTATTAACTATCACCTTTCTAATCTGTATTGTATTCATGAATCATATAAAAGAATTCAACAAATAGTCAACCTGTCCAGTGGATCTTGGGGTTCAGGAACGATGAGCACTCCATATACAGCATCCAAGATCTCTCTCATGGTTATGTGAGCGTTGTAGCTGCGGTCAAATATGTTGTGGCAGATACGACCCACACTGTTTATGTTGCAGTGGTACACCTTACATCACAAATAAGGATTTTTTCATGTTATGAATATGAAAGCATAAAATGTATATGATGTAGTTGCAAAATGATTACTTTCACACGCATAAACATTCCACTGCCTTAGAGAAGCTTACTTGTGACACAGAAGTTACTAGTCTTAATAGCCAATACCCTAAATCCCATCCTGAAGATAATACAATAATATGTCTAAATTGTTCAACTCTACTCCTTTAATCATTGACAATGTACTGGCCTAAGCCTGTACGCTTATTATGGACTCCCTCTAAGCACACACACTAAACTCTACCCACCCACCCACACTCACACATGCATACTGACACCACACACACACACGCGCTGCTGCTACAGTCTATTATCTATTATGTTGCCTCGTCACTTTACCCCTACTTATATGTACATAGCTACATCCATTACCTCGTACCCCTGAACATCCAACTCGATTCTTGTACTCCCTGTATATAGCCATGCTATTTTTACTCATTATTGTTATTCACTGTGAATTTATTCCTTGTGTCATGATTTAAAATGTTTTTCTTTATCTTTAACTCTGCAATGTTGGAAAAGGACCCGTAAGTAAGAATTTCCCTGTTAGTCTACACTTGTTATTTACAAAGCATACGACAAATACATTTTTAATTGTATAGAAGGATACAGGTGTGACAAAGCGCACAAGTGGAGGTTTGACGGGGTAGTCAGCCCCAAACTGACAGTACAGCTCAAAGACTCCATTCTCATACGGTGTTTCAGGGGGGCCTTGCATGAGAATCTTCCAAAATGCTGAAAAAGGATGGAATCAGAAACAAGGGTTGGCTGTTTGAGACAATATTATGCAAATGAATAAAAAATAATAAACCAGTCTTCTGGATGGGATATTACAGTTTGTAGAAGCAATATTAATTTCAAATTTCTCAAAGTAACATCTCACGAGACATCCCATGAAACATCAAACCATTGTTACAATCGCCAATTGGGTGAAACAAACTGAAGTCTTACTAAAGTCTGACTCTGAAGGCAAAACAGTGCAGAATGGGTGTGGGTCACAGTGCAGGCTCTTCAGCTCTTCCAGAAGGCGTTTGTCCTTCTCCAAAAAGCGTCTGCTCTTGGATTCCTGGATCTTCTTTTTCAATGCACTATTTTGTGACATATTAGTTTTATTTTAGAGATACCATGGCTAAATTAAAGCACCAACTTACCTAAATGTTTTTTTCTTGCACAATAACCTCAATGTCACTTGACATTAGTGTGGTTACTACACAATATTTGCCAGCAGGTTGTGAGTGATTTTGAAAAATTATATAAGGGACTTCATAGCTAAATTACCTGATTATGTGTTCATGTTTATATTACTCTATTCTCTGGCATAACATTTGCATTGAACCAAAAATAGTTTGGCATTACAAATTTCTCCTTGAGGAGCATAACTTACTTCTCTGTCCCAGTCACTTTATCGTTTAGTCCACTTGGCAGAGCAACCTCTGGTTTCTCATCATAGCCACGGTTAGCAAAGAGAGCAACTAGACCGATCTTTAAAAGGAATCAAAGAGCATTATTTATTACAATCAGTTGAATCAAATTTTGATCAGTGTTTAGGTCTTCCTTACCAATGCAATAAAATGACTCACTAATTGAATATACAGTAAGTCAGACATGGGAACATACATACTATTTTAACAACTGTGATAGATCATACCTCACTCATAATTAAGGATGGGTTGATTTTCTGCTTCGGCTTCCTCATCTCCAAAGACAGAACGGTTTCCATTTCAAAGAGCTTCAGACCAGCTTTACTCGTCTTTGGTTTGAAACAACAACCTCCTACAAGAAGACATGGATAGAGCGTATTCAGTACACTATTCTTATTCTTACACCGGACACGAATATAAAAATAGAGGCACACAATAACCACCTCAGAGTGATTGATATTAGTGAGTTATACACTGAACAGAAATATAAACACAACCTGTAAAGTGTTGGACTCATGTTTTATGTGCTGAAATAAAAACATCCCATAAATGTCCCATACGCACCAAAAACTTATTTCTCTCCAATTTTGTGCACATATTTGTTTACGTCCCTGTCAGTGAGCATTTCTCCTTTGCCATGATAATCCATCCACTTGACTGGTGTGGCATATCAAGAAGCTGATTAAACAGCATGATCATTACACAGGTGAACCTTGTGCTGGGGGACAATACAAGGCCACTTTAAAATGTGCAGTTTTGTCACACAATACAATGCCACAGATGTCTCGAGTTTTGAGGGAGTGTGCATTGGCATGCTGACTGCAGGAATGTCCACCAGAGCTGTTGCCAGATAATTTTATGTTAATTTCTCTGTCGTGTAAGCGAGTGGTTTACCGATGTCAAAGGTGTGAACAGAGTGCCTCATGGTGGCGGTGTGGTTATGGTATGGGCTGGCTAAGCTACGGACAACGGACACAATTGCATTTTATCGATGGCAATTTGAGACACCGATACTGAGGCCCAATGTCCTGCCAGTCCTCCGCCGCCATCACATCATGTTTCAGCAAGTGCTATTTTGTGTGTTTTTTCACGTTGTTTGTATTTTGTACATAATGTTTCTGCCACCGTCTCTTATGACTGAAAAGAGCTTCTGGATATCAGAACAGTGATTACTCATCTCGAACTGGACAAAGATTTTTTCTTTAACGAGTCAGACGCAAAGGATTTACTACAGATGCCCGACCAGGGTATTAAATCTGTTTTACCTCATTTCTACCAGTAAGTTACATGTGCAACAAGAAAAAAAAAAACTCTAGACCACCTTTACTCCACACAGAGACGTGTACAAATCTCCCTGTCACCCTCCATTTGGCAAATATGACCATAATTCTATCCTCCTGATTCCTGCTTACAAGCAAAACCTAAAAAAGGAAGTACCAGTGACTCACTCAATACGGAAGTGGTCAGATGACGCAGATGCTAAGCTACAGACTGGAATATGTTCCGGGACTCATCCGATGGCATTGAGGAGTATACCACATCAGTCACCGGCTTCATCAATAAGTGCATCGATGATGTTGTCCACACAGTGATTGTACGTACATACCCAAATCAGAAGCCATGGATTACAGGTAACATCCGCACTGAGCTAAAGGGTAGTAGAGCCGCTGCTTTCAAGAAGCGGGACTCTAACCCGGATATTTATAAGAAATCAAGCTATGCCTTCAGATGAACCATCAAACAGGCAAAAGGTAAATACAGGACTAAGATTGAATCCTACTACACTGGCTCAGATGCTCGTCGGATGTGGCAGGGTTTGCAAACTATTACGGACTACGAAGGTATGCCCAGCAGCGAGCTGCCCAGTGACACAAGCCTACCAGACGAGCTAAATTACTTCTATGCGCACTTCGAGGAAAGCAACACTGAAACATGCATGGGAGCACCAGCTGTTCCGGACGACTGTGTGATCACGCTCGCCGTAGCCGATATAAGACATTTAAACAGTTCAACATTCACAAGGCCGCAGACGGATTACCAGGACGTGTACTCCCAGGTGGTAAGAATAGGCAACAACACATCTGATCCTCAACACAGGGGCCCCTCAGGGGTTGAGCACGTTTGGGATGCTCTGGATCAATGTGTATGACAGCGTGTTACAGTTCCCGCAAATATCCACCAACTTCGCACAGCCATTGAAGAGGAGTGGGACAACATTCAACAGGCCACAATCAACAGTCTGATCAACTCTATGCGAAGGAGATGTGTCCGCCGCGTGAGGCAAATGGTGTTCACACCAGATACTGACTGGCTCTCTGATCCACGCCCCTACCTTTTTTTTTAGGGTATCTGTGACCAACAAATGCATATCTGTATTCCCAGCCATGTGAAATTCATAGATTAGGGCCTAATTTATTTATTGCAATTGACTGATTTCCTTATATGAACTGTAACTCAGTAAAACCTTTGAAATTGTTGCATGTTGCATGTATATATATTTTTCAGTATATATGGGACTAGTTAATTACTGAAAGAACAATGTTGGCTATATACAGTTGAAGTCAGAAGTTTACATACACCATAGCCAAATACATTTTAAACTCAGTTTTTCACAATTCCTGACATTTAATCCTAGTAAAAATTCCCTGTCTTAGGTCAGTTAGGATCACCACTTCATTTTAAGAATGTGAAATGTCAGAATAATAGTAGAAAGATTTATTTATTTCAGCTTTTATTTCTTTCATCACATTCCCAGTGGGTCAGAAGTACACTCAATTAGTATTTGGTAGCATTGCCTTTAAATTGTTTAACTTGGGTCAAACGTTTCGGGTCGCCTTCCACAAGCTTCTCACAATAAGTTGGGTGAATTTTGGCCCATTCCTCCTGACGAGTCAGGTTTGTCGGCCTCCTTGCACCCACACGCTTTTTCAGTTCTGCCCACAAATTTTCTATAGGGTTGAGGTCAGGGCTTTGTGATGGCCACTCCAATACCTTGACTTTGTTGTCCTTAAGCCATTTTGCAACAACTTTGGAAGTATGCTAGCGGTCATTGTCCATTTGGAAGATCCATTTGTGACCAAGCTTTAACTTCCTGACTGATGTCTTGAGATGTTGCTTCAATATATCCACATAATTTCCCCTCCTCGTGATGCCATCTATTATGGGAGGTACCAGTCCCTCCTGCAGCAAAGCACCCCCACAACATGATGCTGCCACCCCCGTGCTTCACGGTTGGGATGGTGTTCTTCGGCTTGCAAGCCTCCTCCTTTTCCTCCAAACATAATGATGGTCATTATGGCCAAACAGTTCTATTTTTGTTTCATCAGACAAGAGGACATTTCTCCAAAAAGTACGAACTTTGTCCCCTTGTGCAGTTGCAAACCGTAGTCTGGCTTTTTTATGGCGGTTTTGGAGCAGTGGCTTCTTCCTTGCTGAGCGGCCTTTCAGGTTATGTCGATATAGGACTCGTTTTCCTGTGGATATAGATACTTTTGTACCCGTTTCCTCCAGCATCTTCACAAGGTCTTTTGCTGTTGTTCTGGGATTGATTTGCACTTTTCGCACCAAAGTACGTTCATCTCTAGGAGACAGAACGCGTCTCCTTCCTGAGCGGTATGACGGCTGCGTGGTCCCATGGTGTTTATACTTGCGTACTATTGTTTGTACAGATGAACGTGGTACCTTCAGGCGTTTGGAAATTGCTCCCAAGGATGAACCAGACTTGTGGAGGTGTACCATTGTTTTCCCTGAGGTCTTGGCTTATATCTTTTGATTTTCCCATGATGTCAAGCAAAGAGGCACTGAGTTTGAAGGTAGGCCTTGAAATACATCTACAGGTACACCTCCAATTGACTCAAATTATGTCAATTTGCCTATCAGAAGCTTCTAAAGCCATGACATAATTTTCTGGAATTTTCCAAGCTGTTTAAAGGCACAGTCAACTTAGTGTATGTAAACTTCTGACCCACTGGAATTGTGATACAGTGAATTATAAGTGAAATAATCTGTCTGTAAACAATTGTTGGAAAAATTACTTGTGTCATGCATGAAGTAGATGTCCTAACCGACTCTACAAAACTATAGTTTGTTAACAAGACATTTGGGGAATGTTTGAAAAACGAGTTTTAAATGACTCCAACCTAAGTGTATGTAAATTTACAACTTCAACTGTATAACAGAATCACCTTAGAGCGCATTGCTGATTCATAACATAATCAACTTAGAGATCATACCTGTTGCATTGCTGATTCATAACATAATCACATTAGAGATCATACCTGTTGCATTGCTGATTCATAACATAATCACATTAGAGATCATACCTGTTGCATTGCTGATTCATAACATAATCACATTAGAGATCATACCTGTTGCATTGCTGATTCATAACATAATCACATTAGAGATCATACCTGTTGCATTGCTGATTCATAACATAATCACATTAGAGATCATACCTGTTGCATTGCTGATTCATAACATAATCACATTAGAGATCATACCTGTTGCATTGCTGATTCCACGCAGCACATTGTTCTCTACCTTTCCGACAATGATGGCATCAACAATAATGTTAGAGCTCATCAATTTGGTTGTAACAGCCACTGACTTTGTTGCTGATCTAAAACATAAAAATACATGCTGTGAAAATAAACTGCTGTGTTGGTGAATTAACTTAAATCTTCTGTAAAACTACAGAAATGTTCTGTGTAGCTACTGTTCATGTAACCTTCTACCACATAGAGTTATCATTAGAATACTATTGGAAGCATTAGTTATCCATTGCAGAAATGTAGGCCAGAGAGAAATGACTTTATGAGCAATTGGGACTTTGCCCACTATCGGCCTCTGCTGAAGAAAATTTGTATCACGCCTGACAAGGCCAATGAACACCGTGCCTCACCGGAAGCCCCGCCTTCCAGAGGCGATAAACGGATGAATTCCTTCAATTCAGTACCACTCTTCACCGAGCCCAAGACTGGGCGACGTGGGGTCGAACAAGTATTGCACCTCGTTTCCCTTTCAGTACGCTCCCTTTCAGTCTGTAAATTCAGTACAACACAGCTATGGGCAGGGGTGTATAGTACTTAAGTAAAAATACTTTAAAGTACTACTTAAGTAGTTTTTTGGGGTATCTGTACTTTACTTTACCATTTATATTTTTGACAGCTTTTACTTTTACTTCACTACATTCCTAAAGAAAATAGTGTACTTTTTACTCCATACATTTTCCCTGACAACCCAAAGTACTCTTTATATTTTGAATGCTTAGCAGAACAGGAAAATTGTGAATGCACTTATCAAGAGAACACGTGGTCATCTCTACTGCCTCTGGTCTGGTGGACTCATTAAACACAAATGCATCTTTTGTAAATAATGTCTGAGTGTTGGAGTGTGCCCCTAGCTATCCGTCAATTTTAAAAACAAGAAAATGGTGCTGTCTGCTTTACTTATAAGGAATTTGAAATGATTTATACTTTTACTTGTGATACTTAAGTGTATTTTAGCAATTATATTTACTTTTAATACTTAAGTATATTTAAAACAAAACACTTTTAGAATTTTACTCAAGTAGTATTTTACTGGGTGACTTTTACTTTTACTTGAGTAACTTTCTATTAAGGCATCTATACTTTTACTCAAGTATGACAATTGGGTACGTTTTCCACCACTGGCTAAGGGGACATGAAATCATGTCCCAAGCCGACCTCAGGGGACATCAAATTAAATGGCCCACAGCAAACCACCCAGAGTTTAAACCTGGCAGGAAAACCTGCGGTATCTGGGTATTGCACAATCTGCACGCTGCCTAATGACCCTGCCCTGTCCCAGGCGTAAGCAGACTGTGGGCTACACTGCGGGGCAGTGACATCTAAGCGATAAAACCTCACAAAAGTGTTTGGTGATGCCCAACTTGCTGTAGCACAAATATGGTCAGTGCTATCCGGGGTCCTTAGGACGTCCCTACCCTAAACCAAAACCCTGAGCAGGGCGGTCTTGTAGGAGAGGACCTCAGATCCAGACTCCATCGGTTCAAAGGGAGCATCACACGGCACATCCAAAACCAAAGTCAAATCCCAAGTGGGTGCAATATGTTTAGAAACTGTCCTGAGACAGCGCACACCTTTTAAAGCCGCTGGAGAATGATTGTCCCTGCTTGAAAAGCCCCAGTAGGAACATTAAAATATCCACCAGAGAGCTCTGAAAATGAACAATTCCTTTATTCCGTCACCAAAGCTCGAATGCCCGCCACTTATATCCATACAACCCTCTCGTGGAGGGTGCCCTTGTGGACTGTATAGTATCAGGACGACAGGTCTCTGCACAACGGGGGTTGCAACAGGTTCCCGCTTAAAAGGTGAATGATCTCCACGAACCCAAGGTAATTTGGGCCAACAAGTATCAACGACAATCTCTCCAGATGCACCCTCTGCATCAAGCAAAGAGCATTTGAAATGCACTGCATTGTGGAAAGAAAAACAAGTTTCGCTATGGGTACTGAGGTGTCAACATTTGTTAATGATGGGCAGCTGGCAAGAAATGTCAGTGATTGTGAACATTATTGAGTTCCTTGTTTCATAAAGGCCACATTTTCCCGGGACCATAGTCTACTAAACATTGTCCCCATGTGTGCAACTTCTGTAAGCGCCTCTACTCTACTGTTCTATGCCAGTAAGTAAATGCCATAATAATGCATGCAAAGGCAAAAAAATAACTATTCTGGTACCTCAAAGCTCTCCAGGTCACCCCGCCCACTTTTTGTTCCGGCACCTCACGATTTACAAATTAAGCACTGAACACAGGTAGTCTAAACTCTAGCTAACCACCACCTACTACAATATCCACACAAGCCACAAGCCAGGCAGCCATATATCATGAGTTAGATTAGGAATATTAGGCTCTATTATGAATGTATTACTTAAGAGCATTGAAGATAAATCACAATCAATAAAAAACAAATTGAGCTAGCTAATTTAGCAGATGTTCATCAATCATCAACATCAATGTCTTTAGGATGCACTGTAACTAGCTTGCTTACAATTTGTGATGAGTGAGTGTGTTGCAGAAATAAATAGGCCTCCCAAAAAATGTAAATGTGCTACAGAGGCAGTTAGTATGTTACGAATGTCGATATATGAATTAAGAAAGGGGGGGGGGGGGGCTGTGATGGAAAATGTTATGTTGGTGCTTTTCTATTTGATACATTTCTGTGTTCTATGTTAGTGCCTTTCTATACATAACAATTTCTGTGTTTATGCAAGTGACTGATTGAACGAATCCTCACTATCAATGTCTGCAATTTGGCAGTATGCCCAGACCCTTGTTTTTGAGAACGAAAAGATATCTCTGTTTCAAGGTCTCAGTTTAGAGAGAAGAAACCTCGTGAGGTATTGGCCTGTCACATGCATGACCCAGTATTGGTCGATCACATTAATGAAGCAAACGTTAATAATTAATTTATTATTAATTTATTGCAAGATAAATCATGCAAATATAACCTGTCTGCAGTATATAAGAGAACAAATGGGACTTCCCCATTGGAGCTCCTGACAGACGTTCACTATGGTTCATTAAGTTTGTTGGAACCTCTCCAGAGCACTGACAATAAACGATGATTAATTTAAGATTGACTTCCGAGTGTCCCTGTGTAAGAATTTCCACAACAGGGCTTTTTTCATTTTGAGCATCTGCCCCCTGAAAGGTCTGTGCACGGCCCTGCCATGGGTGGGCATGGCTATCATAGAAGCCATCATCCCAAATAGGTGCAGGCACTGGCGAAAACACACTATGTGATCTAGCCGGAATTGGGCCAAGCAGCAAAGCGGGAAATCCCTCTGCGGGGATAAGAATGCTCGACTCTTGACTGAGTCTAACTTGTGACCCAGAATTGGGATGCGATGAGATGGATTCAAACAGCTCTTCTCTTGATTCACTATGAAACCCAGAGACTGAACATGGGAAACCAGCATGGATGTATGTAACACCACCAGCCAATCGTCCAGGTAGTCCAATATCCTGAGTCCCAGTGCCAAACCCGCCTCCACAACTTTGGTGAAAGTGCAAGGCGAGAGGGAAAGCCTGAAAGGGAAGACCAGAAACTTGTAGGTTACAGCCTCTTAATTGAACCTCAGGAACTTCCTGTGAGAGGGATATATGACCACATGAAAGTACGTGTCCTTCAGGTCGATGGAGGTAAACCAATCGCCCTGGGTGCACTGACTGTAACAACCTGCTGTTCATGAGCATACTGAATTTGTTGACCCTGAAGTCCTTGTTTAGGGCACGCAGATCTAAAACGGGTCGGAAAGTCTCACCCCTTCTGGGAACCAGGAAATACCGGTTGTACCAGCAGTCCTGGGCCTCTGACATAGGAACCACTCTGACAAAAACGTGGGGGACGCGCAACAAATTGTAGCCTGTACCCCAACGTCATTGTTTGCATAATCCAGGGCGACACTGTGCATGCGAGCCATTAATCTCCCATAATGTGCCATCTGAAGGGACAGAACGCCACTTTGTGGACTGGAAGATGTTTTTTTTCATGCCTTTTTTCATTTCAACCATTCTCTACAACCGATTGTCTGACTATGGGGAAGGGACTATTTTTATTCAGCTCACATGTGGAGGACACAACAATGTGTTTAAGTGCTGATGTTTGAAGCCTGGTCCATTCTGGGTTCAGGGGTTTCGGTTACCATTGACGTACCCGGTTTGGCCATGCCACTTGGGGACACTGATGTCACGGCGAACATCTGGGGAGGAGGACCCCAGCCCATGCCACTTACCCTCTCATTGCGCTAGGTGCGTGCGGGCTGCGTGCCTTAAAAATAGACCCAGGGGAAAAAACATGATGGAGTTTATCATGCCCACCAGTCATAGGTAGGCTACCGGTGCCACATTACCTTGTAACCCAACTGGAAAATGGACCCCATCTGTGTTAACAGACAGGGCGATTCGCAATTTAATCTAATTCCCAGGAATGAAACACGCTGAGCAGGAGGCAGACACCTAATCTTGGAGTTCATATGAACCAGAGACTGTGTGTGGGATAATAGCATGATTGCCAATCGCCTACAGAATCCATAACCAGTATCACTAAGCACCACATAGGAACCAGTGGGCTACAGAATAAGCAATGAATCCCAGTAATAATCCACCTATTGGGGAGGGGTGCCTCCTTGTGGACAGACAGCACCTGGGGAGCATGTTGTGCCTCTGTGATACTGTATAGCACGCCAGAAACCGGCCCTTTTATGGGCACAGGAGCTCCAGCAGTGGTACCCCGGTTGGCCGTAGCCAAACACAGAGGCACTGTTGTCACAGTACGGTATGCTAGCCATGTGGCCTCCTAGTCTTGCTTAGCTAGTAGCTTTATCCCAGCGGGTTAGCACTAGCCAAGCCCGCTGCCAGCACCGAGCTCCGGTCTAGAGAATCTCTCTTTCAGAATAACCAAGCGACTGAACACTACATAGCAGGCTATGCAATGCTGTTGAGCTAGCCTGATCCCGTCCACATAAGACCGGATCATTGACCAAGTCTGAGAAGAGAGGTAAACAGTGATTGACCGAGATAGGCATAGGTGGCGCCAGAGCGCACAGCAACTGGGTAAAGCTAGAGCAGCATGCCTCAGCCCAGGCAGACAAGATATTTGATCCAACCCAAGCCCCAATTCACCCCCGGTTCTCGTAATTCAGACCCAGCTGAAGTATGGGCACATGTGACTGGAAGCAATAAGAATTCCACACGTTTGCCAAGGGAACCGGCATGCTCCATGGACTATGGGAAGTGCCAGCCGCGGACAAGCTACTGTTACTGACATCGACCCTTCGTCCCGCACACAAGCTGACCTGAGCGGGGGTAGCTAGAGCCCCGCACCGAGACATACCAGACAACAAAAATGTGAATATCTTTTAATTTATTTGGGCATGGTCTTTAACCCGAACCCGGCTTGTTAGACTTCGTCGTTTTGGTTGCGTTAGCCATCTTATTCAGCCATTTAGCCAGACTAAACAGGCAGAAGAATAACTAACCGTAGGAAACTCACAAAATCAGTTACCAAGCTTTAATTAACACACAATGTCCAGAAAAATGAGCACGCCCTCAAGTGGGACAGTTAAGTTGGACCAAAGCCTGAGACTTTGCGATCCCCATGTTTATTGTAAAAAGAAAATTGAAACTGTTTTTCTCAGCTCGAGGTGAAGAGCAGACGAATGGAAGGAATTAATCCGTTTCAGGTTTATCACCTGTGGAAGGCAGAGCTTCCGGTGAGGCACAGCGTTCATTAGCCTTGTCAGGTGTGATTATAATGTTATTCAATAAAGGGCGCTAGTGTGCAAATGGGAACATGTATTTTTGTGCTTAGAAGTATTGACTTCCAAACCCCAATGTAAATGGGTGCGTTCAAACTCCCTTAATACCCCTAACTCTACTTCTTTGAAATACTATATTGAAAGACTGTATACTTTGTCTGTGAACTGTTTCAAAATAGTGGTAGTACATAGACAACCACATTTTAGACCCTTTTCTGCATACTGCAAATGGAGCCCAAACAAAGTATTTAATAATTAAGTTTTACCGAAAATCATTCCCATCTGTGAGACATATGATGCGAAGTCTGCAGTCTGGAAATCGCTTCCCAACTTTTTCCAGCTCAGATATTCCAAAATCCAAGGCGTCATACAGCACAGTGCGTCCAGTTGCCTGTAGATTGTGTATGTGTTCCTGTAAGGGCCAACAATGGTTTTTCATTAATATTTGTTGATGCAAGCTCTGCCCAACCCCCAGTAGATTATTTTGAGAGTATTGTGAATTAAGAAATACATTTATTATCGTAAAACTATTTACCTTGAAAGTCTCCAGAGTCTCTGTAAATGTGTGGAGAGTTTTAACTGATGAGTCAAACTTCACCAAGCCAATGACATGATGAAAATCATAAGCCATGCTTCTAGTTGCAAAGTTATCAAAGAGCTGTTTAACAGCATCCAACCGCGTCATTTTGTCATCGGAATCATAGCATGTCTCATTCATGGAGGAGCTTGAATCCACTAGCACCTTAAGAAAGTTGGTTAGAAAAGTATTAATACAACAAAAAATAGTTTAAAATGTAATTATTACTGTACAGTTATATTAACCATTTGTTAGTTTCTAAGACCTTTGGCTGCTCCTGGTCTTTGCAAACATTGTACTTTGTACAATTATAATACAGTTGGTTATAAATTACCAATATCGCCTCTTTTGGAGTCCGGCTGGTCATGAACGTCTGGTCACTTCTGACATCTCTCATTCTTAAGAAAAAGTAAAAACATTGAGGATTATGCAAACACAATGAGCAATGAGGGGACATTTGGCTGGCTGCCATTTGTAAACAGCAGTGGAGGCTCCTCAGAGGAGGAAGGGGAGGACCATCCACCTCAGTGAAATGTTAAAATAATAATAATTGTGAAACACTAAAAAAGTTATCCTTTTTAGATAAAACTACACTAAATATAAACTCAGCAAAAAATGAAACGTCCCCTTTTCAGGACCCTGTCTTTCAAAGATAATTAGTCAAAATCAAAATAACTTCACAGATCTTCATTGTAAACGGTTTAAACTCTTGTTTCCAATGCTTGTTCAATGAACTATAAACAATTAGTGAACATGCACCTGTGGAATGGTCGTTAAGACACTAACCACTTCCGGAGGACGTCCTCCAACCAATCGAAGCTTTTTCAGTATGAACTGACGTTGTCCATCCAATCATAGGATTAGGATCAGTGTGTTGTATTGGGGTTGTGCCGCAGAGCATTATGGGGGGGTTCTATGTGTTGAGAAGCTTGGTGAAATTATTGGATAGAGATTGAAGTGATAGTTGAGCATCTTTAGGATGCTATTCAATTTAAATTTGTTTCTTCAAATTACAGGAAACGGAGGAGGTAGATTCTAAATAGTTTTCCTTAGTTTTATAACTTTATTTTTGTGTCCAGTTAGTGCAATTTATTTCAATTTCCCTTGCTGACATCAGTAGCAAGTAGCAATAGCTAGCTAACTACCAGCTCGAGTGTGCACCTTTCGCTGCCAACACTACCGCAAATGTTGTTGACTTTTTGTTGAAGAACCCCTTTCATTCTCTGGGGTACACGGAAAAGGTGTGAATTAAGACAGAGGGTCGTCCTCTGCCTGAGATCAGTTTTGTGAAGGAGGATGAAAAGGTGATGCGTTCAATACAAATTGCTATCAAAAGTAAAGCTGGTTAACAGGGAGCCTTTCATCAAGCCTCCTGTATCAGGATAAAGGTAAGACCCAGATGCAGACTGTGTCAAGGTAACAATGTTTATTACAGCAACAGCGGCAAAGGTACAGGACAGCAGGCAGGCCCAGGGTCAGGTCAGGCAGAGGTCGGTAATCCAGAGGTGGGGCAAAGGTACAGGATGGCAGGCAGGCTCAGGGTCAGGCGGGCGTGCTCAGGGTCAGGACAGGCAAGGGTCAAAACCAGGAGGACGAGAAAAGAGAGACTGGGGAAAAGCAGGAGGTGATACAAAAAACGCTGGTTGACTTGACAAACAAGACGAACTGGCAACAGACAAACCGAGAACACAGGTATAAATATAATGGGGAAGATGGGCAACACCTGGTGGAGACAAGCACAAAGACAGGTGAAACAGATCAGGGGGTGACATCCTGTATTGCTGGCCTTGCCTGCTTTTTGTAAAGTCTGAGCTTTCGGCGAAAGAGGGGAACATTGACCTGAAGAACATCGATCGTTCAGCTAAACGGCAAAACAAAAGCAGGGAGCGTATAAATGCCCACATCAGGTTCAAGCTTCTGGGAAAAAGCTGCATCACTCATGACGAAGGTCTGCATATTCAAACTGAGCAACACAACGAGAAAGTAAGAAGAAACAGAAAAAAAGCTCCTTGTAGTTGCCCTTGTTAGCAGAACTTTCCCTCTCGTCGTGTCCTCTAAAAGCCAATTATTGCCCTAAAACGCAGTGGTGTGGATAAGCTGCTTGAGAACACGACGAGAGGGAAAGTTCTGCTAACAAGGGCAACTACAAGGAGCTTGCAGCAGTAATTGCACATTACGATGCTTTTCTTGCTGAACATATGGAACTTTCCACTGTTGAAGGTTGAGGTTGACGCAACCCATGTCGGGCACGCTCAAGTGGGCTTTCCACTTTCCTCTGGTATTTATTTAGCAAAGATGACAACACATAATCACTCCGGACAGACACAAGCAAAAACTCATGACATAAATGTTGCAGCGGCCTAGGCTACACCTCAACATTAGAAATCTGACATGCTGTATGGGATGAAAACGAGACCATTTTTCAGTCTGATCAACTGTAGGCTACTAATAAAAGCAAATGCATACAGCCTATGTGGCCTGTCCATCTGGTGAGGGTAAACTAATTGGTAACATTATGTATTCATAGTCCATTTGTGTGTCTGGAGAAAATGTGAATGTGTTAAAATTTGGTTTATATTCAAAATTGGGCTGAGTAGGCTGCCTATACGTTTTCAATCCAAAAGTATTAACTGGAATTAATCAATCAACATAATAGTGATGGCAGTTCTTTAAGGCCTACAGTTCCATAGGACTGCTTGATGCAAGCTCAGCCCTGTGAGTTATATTGTCTATCAGTTGTTGTCTCTGGGTTTGGGTAGAGGAAATCCCCCTCCTAATCTAGTCTAAATATAATTCATATGAACAAGTATAAGGTTGCTGCAGTTTGACAGGGTTTTCATCCCCCCCTCAGGGCCAGGAGTTGTTTTTAAACCATGTGACCTATTTAGAAAAACTGGTCCCATCATAGCCCTTATAAAACCTGATTAGGTTAACAGATAAGGAATAACTCCAGGCCCCAGGGGGTAAAAAGTGCCCCCCTACTCTGGGACCTATGGTGCCACCCGTCTGCTTGCAGTTGTCAGTTATAGTCAGGTATGTGGATGATCAGGGCTTTATTCAGGAACGTTTCTTGGGCTACTTTGATGTGTCAAGAGGGCGAGATGCGCAGTCTGTTTGACTTTGTGAATTTTGAGATATCTGAGTTTAACTTCATGGAGAAACTTGTTGTTCAAACCGACGATGGCGCAGCTGTAATGGATTGTATCTGCTATTTGTATTTCAGCTAAGTCCCCTCCTGTTCACTGATTTAAGAAGTGATGACCACTCCACTCCACTCCCATTGTCAACTCTCTCATGACATGAACTGAAGCCTCGTCTCATGTGCCCGCCCATCCACTGGCACATTGAATGTTTCCTCTCCAAGCACTGTGAGTACCCCTATCAATTTTCTCTCATTACTCTATGTAGAGTCAGTCACATACACAATCACATTATTACACATCAATGATTTTACTCCTTGCTTGAACTAACTCATTCTTAGCTCTTTTGTCTAACTGTGTAGTGTGATGTGTTATTGTTTTTGTCTTCCCAGTCAAATCCTGTCCTGCACTGAAGTCAAGCCTCTGAACACCTCAACTCATGCCTCATACCCTCATTCAATCACTGCTGTGATCCCTTCCCAAAACAGTGTAAGTAGCACTCTTTCCCCATAATATTGTACTATAAATGTCTTTATTAAATGCTTTAGGTTAAAATAATTACTCTTTTGAAGATTTTTGAAACACACTTTGATGTCTCCGTGCGTTCCGTGTCTATACCGTGGGTCTCCCATCCTACTCAATGTTTCAAGTCACCAGCCTCCACTGGTAAACAGTGAACCATTATTTAGGGTGTCCAATCAAAAATACATATTTTCACCATTGGGTAAAATATATTAATTTTGTAGATAATTCTCTAAGAAAATCAATGGTCCAAACCTCACGTCTCTTATCATAATTCCGTCAAAAGTTATTGGAGTTTTTTAAACGTCAACAGAGCACTGAGCATATACCAACCTTTTTCTGAAGTTCGACACTGATTTTGAAGTCGCAGATGGGGCTACCTTATCACGTGACCATGAGAAACCATGACCAACTCATGTCCGCAACATTCACGCCCCTTGGACTGGCCTCCTCCCCCACGCGCCAATGTATCTGGTGGGATATGAACCCAGGTCAACCGCGGGAGAAACCAACGTCTTAACCAATTTACTTTTTGGGCCAACACTGATTTTGAAGTCGCAGATGGGGCTACCGTATCATGAGCAACCATGACCGACTCATGTCCGCTATAATTGTAATACACCAGTAATTATGAGGCTTCTGGTGAAGTGGGCACTTCACTTCCTTTTAACCTCATATTCATTATCTCCAGCACCACACCATTGTCATGATATGTGAAAACAGTGATTTTATATGGAAAAAAAAATGGGAAAAAATGAAGTCAGTCATTTTCAAGAACTGATTTTCATGGTGACAGAGCTGGCAAAGCCCCTCTGCCTGTCTGGAAACGTGTGTGTTTTTGTAGGACCGTTTCTTCTTTTGACTACAGAATGTTAAAAAAAAAAATTCAATGTCATCTCAAACAGAATGCTAGAATAGTTCTCAATAGTTATTTTTAAGGTACTCACTGACTTGCCAACTCGTCCACATTCACAGGGATGAATTTCCCAGCTAAGCAATCGAAAACCTGGATCAGCTGAGGAGCCATTTTTTCTTTACTGATGTAAACACCAAGGTTATCTGTCAGGAAGAAGAAAAACAAAATCAAAACAAAGACATATTTATCCTGCAAACCCGGCGGATGGGTAAAGGGGCTTGAACGACTTTTGAATTCTATACAATGAAATATAGAATATTTGAAGACCCAGTAGTAGCCTACCTTCTCTCAAGAGAACGAGAAGTGGCCCCTCCACCCCTACAGCCCTCAACAGCAATGGTGGAGTCACCATCAGATGAGGGTATGCTTTCAACTGTTCATTCATGTTGACAAAAGTCTTCTCTAGATTTATCTGAAAGCTTTAATTTGATCAAATATATTTTATCAAATTACACCTCTAGAAATCCAAATGTTGTGAGGTAAATGCTATTGATGCAAATATATTACTTTTGACTAGTCACACGATCACACGAAATCCAAACAGGGAATGTTTTGATGAATGGAGGCAGACTGAGCAAAATCCTTTCAACATCAGAGGCTCTAGACATTGAAGTCTCTGTCAGGATCTCCACAGAGCAGTTTGGTATTTTTTCCCCATCTATAATTGGAAAACAGTGTACATTATTATGAAATTAAAAAAGATAACTCCAAATTAAATAACTTGTCAAAAGTTCCAAGTTAAGAATAATAACAAACCATAACATTTGAAAAATATATGACAGCACTTAATCACGGGATACTGTAGCTATAGTTATTGCATGACATGCAATGCATTTTGACACTGTTTACTATCCAAATTGTGTCATGTTTTTGCTACTGCAAATACATCGTCTACTGTCCTGTGCAAGATTGATGCTTGCAGCTATATTTTACCTTGAATTTTCTGCAGAACATACTGTTTTTCAAAGACCTCCGGTACACCAGGTAAACGAACTGGGTCACAGAAGCGTTCACCTGGTTGAGAGGTCAAAACCATTGGTGCATAGATCTCATATTGTGAACTCTCTCCCTGGGGAAGACAGAGAAGTCAAATCATAAATCATTTTCATAAGTGTGATGCCTCTAAACTAAAGTCAAGGTATTTTTCATGCAAAACAAATCAAGTTAGTGTCTACATATTAATTCAACACGTTTTAATCTTTGGCATCTGTAAACATTCAGACATACTTCAGCTTCAGATATCAGGTGAGCCCAGCAAACTGGTGCATTCTCAAAAACGTCAGGGTCTTCAATGATCTTTTCGCCTCTTTTTTTTATTCGACTTGGCAGCAGCTCTCTGAAGAGATTGTACAGTCCTTCAACAATGGCAATCTAAAAGGAATACAAATTCTCTTACGTCAAAACATTTGTGGAATTTAAGAATATTGTAGGCCTGCCTATGTTCACGTTTTGAATCACCTTCTGGGTCCCTGTTCCAATCTCATTTCTGCACAACAGCTGATACAGACTTTGGGCCAGAGGACTGCATCCACTGAGCTTTCGGATGTATGCAATCACTTTCTTGAAACCATCTCCAGAATGTTTCCCTTTCTGACAGAATTAGGGGAAAAAACATTTCATTTGAAGTACAAAGACCAATGACTCAACAAACAAAAAAACAACAGCACGCTTTGCCTGAGTTACTTGAATGCCGAAAGCAATGCTATTTGCTTGCCATTATTTAAGGTTAGTTAGTGGTTGCAGAAGCTAAGATGGTAAAATCACTCATGGCCAATAGACCATTCCCAATGCAACAGTATTTGCTAGTATTAGTAGCCTATAGTCACATAAATCTGATCAACACTGATGCATTGGACAGCAAGTAATGGATGGCATGACAGTATCACAGCAGTGTAAATAATATAATATCTCACAATGACATAAAGTGAAGAAAAGAAAACACTGAGTCCTTTCTGGGTTTGTTGCACTGATGGAACAACATCATTAAGGAAGATTGCTATTGTGTCTTGGGAGTGATCTTGATTGTTTTCGGGGAAAGACGATAAAGAAAAGTGCACTGTTGACTCCACGTTGATTCCACAGTCTTTCAATGTGTCTCCAACATGGCTTTCACCTCTGCAAAAAGATTGATATTGACTTAGCGATGGCTTTCATAGATAGTAATATTGTGTGAAAGATTTTTTTTAGATTAATACTAAGGTTGTAAAAAAAAAATGTGTTATTTAAAATACATTGTCTTTGATGTTACGAAATGTATTAATGTTATATAATTTAAATAACAAAAAATAATTAATGAACATAAGATTACTTGTAATGGAGGACATGTGCTGGGATTCCACTTTCACCAGAGAGCTTCTGTCTCAAATTTGTAATTGTGTCACTTTCCAAGTTCACCTTGAGCTCATAGTCTCCCTGTTGATGAAAGGTGTATTATAAATAAGTGACATTCATGATACAAGCAGGACCAACATTTTATAGAAACATGAGCTCGAGTATGCTTTCATGTCAAATGTCGTAGCTGAATCAGAATTAGTTAGGTAACATAGATGTAAGATGTTTTATTTACTTTCATAATATGCAGAATATCAGAAAGGGAGAAGTCAGGTTTGAACATTGTCTTCATATGTGAATGTATCTGTTAAACTATGTGAAGGGCTCCACAAGGTCTGTACGCCAGTCACCCTCCTTTTCTCATTGGGGGGAGGAGTATGGCAGTGTCTGGAACCATTGTATTACCCCTCTGATGTTGCACTTATCTTTCATAGTATATGACCTAGAGGTTCACTCCCCTTAGTGAGCTTCTCCAGGAGTGGGGAGAAGAGGGGGTGTATTTGAGATGGGAGTATCTAGAATTGACAATTGATATATGCCATTGGATGAGGTAATGTTTTGGTACTATGAAGTACCAAGAACGAGAAGTAGAACCTCGTCTAAGAGACCAAACTGAACGATAATTTATAGCTAATGCTATCTGGCTATGGGATACTCCTCTCTCAAGTAAAAGGCCCTTTGTGAAGTCCCTGAGATCTGTGGTTCGTCATGTGAGTTGAGAGGGGTGTATCTTGGCTATAATAGATACTAAGTATTCTTTTGTAAGCACTCTCAGAATTAATTTATAGACACTGAATTGATCTGAGAGTCAAAGGGCTATGCTGAAGCTCATTTGATTAAAGATGGACTTTAAAATATAACACTGACTTGTGTGTGGTTTGTAAACTCTCCACATTTAGTAATACAAGAAATTACCACGACACAAACCAACAGAGTTAGACCAATGTAAAGATGAATTCACCTTGAGCATGATGTGGCATCGAACATTATCCTCTCCTGTCATGTCAGTCATTTCTTGCAGTGTCACTAGCAGGGCTGGTCTCAAGTTCTCCTTGGGTGTAAATATGGCATAGAGCTCACTTCCATTTTCAATGTGCCTGTCTTTCAAAGACCCTAATGGGTGAAATAGAAGATGCAGGTCAACACAAGGGATCCGTTGTTTATACTGAAGATGATTACAGTTGCCACCCTTTTCCAATGGAAATGTTGACTCTTTTGCATCATACACTGTGCTGTACGTATTCCGTAACAGGCTTTGTAAAATATGTGGGCCTATATTTAGCTGTGGCCTTGTGGTTAGTGTCCACCCTGAGATTGGAAAGTTGGGGTTTGATTATGGAAACGTTTTGTGTTTTATCTTTCTCACACCTTTTATTATTTTATTTGTTAAGCAGCTTGAAATTAATGCAAGGTAAGAAATGTGTTACAAAGTTAAAGATTTACCCCCCAAAAATTATCTGCTTGGCACTCTGTATTAAGGAGATAGATTGGGGGTAAGGCCCTGCGACAGACGAGCATCATGTCCAGGGGGTGTACTTGTACATCTAGCTGCCTCGTGCTACAGAAACAGAAAAAAGCCTACTGTTCCTAGCCGTTCCAGCACGCACAAGTCAAGGTTGTGCAAGGCTACTTACTTCACTTACTATATGTAATTGAGGAGTCCTCGTATTTGTATTTACTAAAATGTACTTTACCTGCATGTACCTGGCTCAAGTCTCTTCTTGACTCAAGACTACCTGACTCAAGTTTCCTCTTTCTCTTTTTACTCCCAATACCTTTGTAACTAGCGCCATTCAGTCAGAAATGGTTTCGGTGTCAAATAGCTAAATTATACAATTTATACAAACTGTATCAGGTATATTTCCAATATTACTTACATGTGTTAAAGAAAGGATCATCAGTTAGAGGCATTCCATCAACTGTGTAGAGGCACACAGCTTTAGAGTTCTCAATGCCCTCTTGGTGACAGATCCTTAGCATCAGGTCTTCAATGGTGTTTGTAGCAGGATCCATGTCTGCATTAAAAGTTTAACAAAAGCTCAAACATAATAGAGACATGCCACAAAGAGTAGTGATGTGATGATTTTTATATGACATGATTTTACATTTCCCCTCTCTTTATGGTCTCTACCTACATAAAGATAGTGTAAAGATGCAGTATTTTTTATCACCTGTGGAAAAATATTTCCCTGCATTAAATTTAAATAGCTAGGGAAATTAAATGATTGTGTGTCTGCCTTCCTCTTCCTTTTGAACCAGGCGAGTGCAGAATGCTGTGCTGTGCAAAAACAATTACTGCATCTGTATGTCTCACCTGTGATCTCTTTTAGCTCAGGACAGTGGGGGTATGTGTACCACAGTTGGAATGCCTCCATAGATTTTTGTACAGGCATCGCTTGCTGTGGCGCTCTGAGTCTTTGGATGAAAACTTTCATTTTTTCAAAGCGACTCTTCTCTACTTGAGTAAAACCTGTTATTAAAAAATCACTTGGGAATAAGGTTATGAATCCCATAGGAAATTGATAAAATAAATAAGCATAAATACTGTAACTAAACAAATGCATTTTCCTTGGATAAATGCTGTTGGTAATTAATTGGTAATCCTTAACCTAATGCATTTTAGTTAGTCATTAGTTAATCCATTTGTCTAATTTGTGATGCGACTCCCTAAAACAATATCCCACTACCAACATAATCAGTGCCATCCGTTTGTCACCAAAGCCCCATATACTACACACCACTGCGACCTGTATGTTCTCGTTGGCTGGCCCTCGCTTCATATTTGTCGCCATACCCACTGGCTCCAGGACATCTATAAGTCTTGCTAGGTAAAGCCCCGCCTTATCTCAGCTCACTGGTCACCATAGCAGCACCCACCCGTAGCACGCGGTCCAGCAGGTATATTTCACTTGTCACCCCCAAAGCCAATTCCTCCTTTGGTCGCCTTTCCTTCCACTTCTCTGCTGCCAATGACTGGAACGAATTGCAAAAATCACTAATGCTGGAGACTTACGTATATCTCCCTCACTAACTTTAAGCATCAGCTGTCAGAGCAGCTTACTGATCATTGCACCTGTACATAGCCCATCTGTAAATAGCCCACCCAACTACCTCATCCCCATGTTGTTATTTATTTTTTGCTCCTTTGCACCCCAGTATCTCTACTTGCACATTCATCTTCTGCACATCTATCACTCTAGTGTTTAATTGCTAAACTGTAATTATGTCGCCACTATGGCCTATTTATTGCCTTATCTCCCTAATCTTACTACATTCGCACACACTGTATATAGATTTTTCTATTGTGTTATTGACTGTACGTTTGTTTATTCCATATGTAACTCTGTGTTGTTTGTGTTGCATTGCTTTGCTTTATCTTGGCCAGGCCGCAGTTGTAAATGAGAACTTGTTCTAAACTGGCCTACCTGGTTAAATAAAGGTGAAATGTAAAAAAAAAAATCTACTAGTTATGGTAAAGTAGCCAATAATAACTACCCTGTCAACCCAGTCCGTTTTGCTGCATAGTTTGTTTCCAACCACAACTGAAAAACTAATAATTTCTGTATTACTTGTTGGTCTAACGCTATCAGTTCAGAAAGTAACCATGCTTGGTCATTTTTTTTGTAGAACAACTATGAGAAAGTCAGTTCTGGATGAGTTAAATTTTATTTAAAAAATGTACCCCCTTTATTTCCCTCCCCAATTGGTAGTAGTTACAGTCTTGTCTCATCGCTGCAACTCCCGTACGGACTCAGGAGAGGTGAAGGTCGAGAGCCATGTGTCCTCTGAAACACAACCCAACCAAGCCAAGCCGCACTGCTTCTTGACACAATGCCCATCCAACCCGGAAGCCAGCCACACCAATGTGTCGATGAGACAAGGATACCATGGGCCTCCCGGTTGCGGCCGGCTGCGACAGAGCCCGGACTCAAACCCAGAATCTCTGGTGGCACAGCTAGCACTGCGATGCAGTGCCTTAGACCACTGCGCCACCCGGGAGGCCCTGGATGCGTTCAATTTGATTGAACTTTTGCTACGTTGCACTGAATGACATGTTTCCCCAAAACGTTCTTCAACGTCCTTGAACCGACTTTGAGGCAGCCTACATTTGCTCCATTTGGTGAGTGTGGCTTGAAGCAATGAGTGACATATTTGAAGGGCAACTGTGCATTTTGAACACACTACCCAACCCCTCCTCGTTTTTCAATTGGTCATTCAGAACAGCACTGTTTCCGTTTAATTGAACGTTGCGTTACGTTTATGTTTTTTTTGTACTGAACGCAGCTCTGGTGACTTTTCTTCTCCAAAATTCATGAAAATAAATTGGTGAGACCATTAAAATGTTCCCCTCCAAAAATGAGCCTAACAAAATATTGGTCTATATTATCAGGCTGGTGTGTTATTTAGCAATAAGCATTATCACCTGTAGTCCACCTGATGCAGTGTAATGCTGAAGCATGGGGTTGCCCATCTGAATTTTTGCTAATCATTAATTAGATTGTGCTTCACAAACTTTTTCATGGTCCCCTTTCATCATGGGAGAACATCATTTGACCCCCAATGCCCCCTAACCTCCCCACAAAAATGGTATGAATACATTTTACTCTTCAAGAAACAGTACATAAACACTAGTAACTGGTTCCCCTTCCATATTGAAATAAAAAAATGTATAAAGGAGAAATAAACCAGCTTACAATGTCACATACATCCCTATCAATGAAGACTAGGCTGGACCCATTTCTTTTGTAAATGTTGTCAATTGAAATAGAATATAAAGGTTGTTCTGGAAGTATTGTTAGGGTGATTATAATGTTGCATAAATATGATTAGTGCCCCCCCCCCCCCCCCCCTCTAATTATGATGCCTACTAGAAACCAGTTGTTTCAAAGTTTATAATACTACCAAAGTTGTCTTTGAACTCACAAAATGTAGCACAATACAAGCGTTACCAATTATCACTCGTTTTGATAAATAACGCTCACACCAGATGCACATCTCGTCACTTTGCAATAGAAACTTTCACCATTTGAAAAATGTCCTTTCAATGTAAAACTTTTTCGTGCTTACCATGTTAAACGTTAGCTCACAGAATTACGGGTTTGTTAGAGAAAGAAAGGAGCTATTGCTCCATTCTTACAAATCTTGTGAAACTTTTTATTTCTTCACAAACCATGGACTTTGAGGACTGGGCCAAACCAAAAGCATAATTGGTGGGTGAAACTAATTAATAAAATGAGGAATTGAGTAGGCTGTGCAGTGTTTAAACCACAGAATGCCATGGTATATTATTGAGGGAGTCAAATTGGCCTCTCTCTAATATCAGGTTGACCCCTTTTCCTCTGGAAAGTTACAGCCTGATCCTTACCCATGTTGACTAGATCTTCACCAGTTATGTCTTCAACGAAATCTCTCTCATCTTTGACACCAAATGTGCGGAATTTATCGTAGTAGGGTTCCAGTCTGTGCTGCTGGAGAATGTTGAATATCTTATCCATCTGAAACAATAAACAAAGGACAAATATCAAATTGGCCTACGCATTATATAAAACGGGGTTGTTTGGATCCTGGATGTTGATTGGACCAGTGTAAATTTTGCGACTTTGTCGCTCGATTTAGCGAGTTTTTAGACCCCTCCAGTGACTTTTGTTGGTAAAAGAGGCTAGTGTCACGAGAGTCGGAGAAGCTGTCTGTGTAACAGAAGTCACAGCAACTGCTCACACACAGGCATAGAAGTACAAGGGAGAGAGGATGATAACGCTATGTTGGGGACCGCAGCAAGGCAAATTAGTGCTGTGACTTCGTTGCGGCAACGGCAAAATATGTTCAAGGCGCCGATGTGGACAAAAGCTGGTCGAATGTCGCGTGAAATACATCCAAGTGACAAGGAATGAATAGACACACTTGCACTCGAATTGCCGAGCACAGAGCCAAGTGACTTGCAGAAGGGAACGAGTCCGGTTCAGTTGGTTCACTCGCGTTATCAAGTTGGTTGGTCCCCAGTGCGGGGTAGTTTAAATTTGTCAGCGTGTGCGAGGATGAATTAATTATCCAGCGCAGGGTTGATTGAATTGTCTGTGTTCAGTTGAGCCCTGCAAGAGGAAGATTCAGTAGGTCCGCGGTTGTATATGTTTTTATGACATAATTCATGAATATTGACAGCTACCATGCCGACAAATAAGTCTAAATCTTAATAATTTACAAATATTGTCACAAACATAAGCAAACTGTTTACACGAAGTTTCACTTGTTAGGGACATGTAGAATGAAACCGTAACAAGACCAGGACAATAAAGTGGATTTACTAGTATATGGTTGGGAGTAAATCACACAAGCATATGTAGGCTACATCATAAAATTTAGTTTTTATGACATCATTCATTAATATTGACAGCCACCATGATGATGAATAAGCCTTGAAACAAATGTAATAATTTACAATATTGTCACAAACAGAAATAAACTGTGGTTACACATGAAGTTTCACAAGTACAAAATTGACCCACATTTCTATGTAACTATCCATTTAGAAAGGATATAGGCCTACACTTGCTAACCCAAATTTAAAATAAATAGTGAAATAGGTTTAAAAAAGTGCTAATCTGCATCAACTGTCATTTTTTGTGCATTTTTAAGCATTTATGTAACCAAAACATCCACATGAAACACATAAAGGCTTCATAATTCATAAAAGGTCATGTTTAAATTGACTGATATTATCTCATTGAACAAAACGTATAAGATCTCCTTAGTCTGTGTTAACCTTAGATCTTATTTTCGGGCGTTTATCCCAAAACCCCATTCTTTCCCCATTTGTTATGGGCAGCATTGCATTAGTGGAAACCAAGACTGTTCAAGACTGTTCTCAAGGCAGGCCTGGTTGTAGCTAGATATGTTAATCAAATCAAATTTTACTTGTCACATGCTCAAAATACAACAGGTGTAGACTTTACTGTGAAATGCTTACTACAAGCCCTTTCCCAACAACGCAGAGTTAGAAAGTAAGAAAAATAAAATAGTAAGATAATAAAATAACAACAATGAGACTATATACAAGGATTACCGGTACCAAGTCAATGTGCAGGGGTACGAGGTAGTTGAGGTAATATGTACATGTAGGTAGGGGTAAAAGTGACTTGGCAATCAGGATAGATAATAAAGTGTCTGTGAGGGTGTGTGTATACTGTATGTATGGCGTCAATATGTGTGTGTGTGTGTGTGTGTGTGTGTGTGTGTGTGTGTGTGTGTGTGTGTGTGTGTGTGTGTGTGTGTGTGTGTGTGTGTGTGTGTGTGTGTGTGTGTGTGTGTGTGTGTGTGTGTGTGTGTGTGTGTGTGTGTGTTGGAGTGTCAGTGTAGTATGTGTGAGTGTGTGGGTAGAGTCCAGTGAGTGTACATAGAGCCGGTGCCAGAGAATCAGTGCAAATAAAAAGGGGGTCAATGCAAATAGTCAGGACAGCCATTTGATTAACTGTTCAGCAGTCTTATGGCTTTGGTGTAAAAACTGTTCGGGAGCCTTTTAGTCCCAGTCTTAACGTTCCGGTACCGCTTGCCGTGCGGTAGCAGAGAGAACAGTCTATGACTTGGGTAGCTGGAGTCTGACAATTTTTAGGGCCTTCCTCTGACACTGCCTGGTATAGAGGTCCTGGAATATTTGAAGCCTCCTGAGGGGGAAGAGAAGTTGTCTTGCTCTCTTCACGACTGTGTTGGTGTGACCATGACAGGTCCTTAGTGATTTGGACACTGAGGAACTTGAAGCTCTCAGCCTGTTCCGCTACAGCCCCATTGATGTGAATGGGGGCGTGCTCGGCCCTCCATTTCCTGTAGTCCACGATCAGCTGCTTTGTCTTGCTCACGTTGAGGGAGTATTTGTTGTCCTGGCACCACAAAGCCAGGTCTCTGACCTCCTCCCGATAGGCTGCCTCATCGTTGTCGGTAATCAGACCTACCACTGTCGTGACGTTGGCAAACTTAATTATGGTTTTGGAGTCGTGAGCAGCCACTCAGTCGTGGGTTAACAGGGAGTACAGGCACCCCTGAGTGGTCCCCATGTTAAGGGTCAGTGTGGCGGATGTGTTGTTGCTTACACTATTAGGGGGGGGGGGGGGGCTTGTAAGGAAGTCCAGGATCCAGTTGCAGAGGGAGGAGTTCAGCCCTAGGGTCCTTAGCTTAGTGATGAACTTCAGAGGGCACTATGTTGAACGCTGTGCTGTAGTAAATGAACAGCATTCTCACATAGATGTTTATTTTTGTCCAGGTGGGAAAGGGCAGTGTGGATTGTGATAGAATAATTTGTATGTTTAAGATAATGACTAAAGTATTCCACCCTGAAACCATATAATTGTATGAAATGTGTTAGTCATAATTCAATAATGTGTGTGACTAGGCCATTGTGTTCCTATTTCGCATTATGAGTTGGGTATAGTTGTGTCACGCCCTGACCTTAGAGATCCTTATTATTCTCTATGTTTGGTTAGGTCAGGGTGTGACTCGGGTGGAAAATTCTGTTTTCTATTTCTTTGTGTTTGGCCGAGTGTGGTTCCCAATCAGAGGCAGCTGTCTATCGTTGTCTCTGATTGGGGATCATATATAAGTTGTCATTTTCCGTTTGGGTTTTGTGGGGTATTGTTTTCTGTTTAGTGTTTTCCTGACAGAACTCTGCGCTTTTTGTTTTTGATTTTGTTGTCATCAATAAAAATACGATGTACGCCTACCACGCTGCGCCTTGGTCTCCTTCTCCCAACGAGAGCCGTAACAAGTTGAGACATTCAAGGACAACAATAGTTTGCAAGACTGCCACATCTGGCAAGCATCAGAGCCGGTGTAGAAGGATTCGATCTTAGTCCTGTATTTACGCTTTGAAAAGCAGCAGCTCTAGCCTTTAGCTCAGTGTGGATGTTGCCTGTAATCCATGGCTTCTGGTTGGGATATGTACGTATATGGTCACTGTGGCGAAAGCGTTGTCAATGTACATATTAATGAAGCCGGTGTGGTAAACTCCTCAATGCCATTGGATGAATCCAGGAACATATTCCAGTCTGTGCTAGCGAAAAAATCCTGTATCTTAGCATCCGCTTCATCGACCATTTCCGTGTTGAGCTGGTACTTCCTATTTTACTTTTTATTTGTAATCAGGAGGATAGAGGCATGGTCAGATTTGCCAAATGGAGGGCGAGGGAGAGCTTGGTATGCATTTCTGTGTGTGGAATAAAGATGATCTAGAGTTTTTTGGCCTCTAGTTGCACAGGTGACATGCTGGTATAAATTAGGTAAGAACTATTTTTGTTTTCCTACATTAAAATCACCGGCCACTAGGAGCGCAGCCTCTGGGTGAGCATTTTGTTGTTCTCTTATTGTTAGGAATTTTATGAATAATGACTAAACAATGTCTACATTTAGATAAAACTATAATTAATTGAACTCTACCCTGTATTATTATATCTGATTAATAATGTTAATTCATAAGGAAGGGATTATGTAGCATGAACAAGGAGTAATTAAAGCATAATAAACACCATTCCAACTTAGTTGGAGAGGTATGTGATGTGGGTTATTAAGTAAGCAAAAAGGATCATTAAACTATGGTTGAACCGACTCAATTTAGCCCTGGGATGTTTAGATAAGGCAGCGAGTGACTCCCTAGGTCTTCCATTATCTTGAGCTGTCTGCTAAAGTGGTAATAAATTATGGTGAAACTTCAGGAGTTAATCTAGTTATATTGTGTGTCATGTGTGTGCGCTGGTGAGTTGGAATGAACTTTTGAACCTGTTTTGTCTTGGTCAAGAGGAGGAGCTTCATTCTGTAACCAATGACGTCATATTTTGTATATAAACTGTTGTTTGTGGTTAAATGGGAGCGTGCTCTGAAAATAAATACTATTATCTAATTTTAATAAGACTGGTCTCTGTCTATTTTATGCTAATAAGAATCTTACAAATTCTTAGAAACAGACAGAGTGATTTTAATTAATGAGCACATAAAGGAATTATTAAATTCCCCTAACAATTGGCCCTACACAGCTCGTTGAATGCGGTCTTAGTGCCAGCATCGGTTTGTGGTGGTAAGTAGACAGCTTCGAAAAATATAGGTTAAAACTCTCTTGGTAAATAGTATAATCTACAGCAGGAATGGGCAACTTTGATGGAGGCCACAAAAAAACGGAACTCATCTTGAAGGGCCGCAGTGGGTCAGTGACATTGAAGAGAATTGTATTTATTATTTTATGTTCCTTTTGAGCTCAGGTGCATCCTGTTTCCACTGATCACCCTGAGATATTTCTACAACTTGATTGGAGTCCACCTGTCGTAAATTCAATTGATTGGACATGATTTGGAAAGGCACACACTTGTCTATATAAGGTTCCACAGTTGACAGTGCATGTCAGAGCAAAAACCATGCCATGAGGTTGAAGGAATTGTCCGTAGAGACAGGATTGTGTTGAGGCACAGATCTGGGGAAGGGTACCACTCTTAACGGAAGATGTTTGGAACAACCAATAATCTTCCTAGAGCTGGCCACCCGGCCAAACTCAGCAATCGAGGGACAAGGGCATTGGTCAAGGAGGTGACCAAGAACCGGATGGTCACTCTGACAGAGCTCCAGAGTTCCTCTGTGGAGATGGAAGAACCTTCCAGAAGGACAACCATCGCTGCAGCACTCCACCAATCAGGCCTTTATGAAAGAGTGGCCACAGTTAAAGGCACATGATAGCCCGCTTTGAGTTTGCCAAAAGGCACCTTGATGTATGAAACCAAGATTGAACTCTTTGGCCTGAATGCCAAGCGTCACGTCTGGAAGAAAACGTCATTCCTACGGTGAAGCATGGTGGACGCAGCATCATGCTGTGGGGATGGTTTTCAGCGGCAGGGACTGGGAGACTAGTCAGGATTGAGGGAAAGATGAACGGAGCAAAGTACAGAGAGATCCTTGATGAAAACCTGCTTGAGAGCGCTCAGGACCTCAGTCTGGGGCAAATGTCCTTGAGTGGCCCAGCCAGATCCCAGACTTGACCCTGATCAAACATCTCTGGAGAGACCTGGAAAAAAGCTGTGCAGCGACGCTCCCCATCCAACCTGACAGAGCTTGAAATGATCTGCAGAAGGATGGGAGAAACATTCTTCCACTGCAAATCTACCATTCCAGTGTTTTACTTGCTATATTGTATTTACTTCGCCACCATGGCCTTTTTTTGCCTTTACCTCCCTTATCTCACCTCATTTGCTCACATTGTATATAGACTTATTTTTCTACTGTATTATTGACTGTATGTTTGTTTTACTCCATGTGTAACTATGTGTTGTTGTATGTGTCGAACTGCTTTGCTTTATCTTGGCCAGGTCGCAATTGTAAATGAGAACTTGTTCTCAACTTGCCTACCTGGTTAAATAAAGGTGAAATGAAATAAAATAAAAAATAGAGGTGTGCCAAGCTTGTAGTGTAGTGTCATACCCAAGAAAACTCAAGGCTGTAATCGTTATCCAAAAGTACTGAGTAAAGGGTCTGAATACTTATTTAAATGTGCTATTTCATTTTTTCATTGTTTTTAAATTGCAAACATTTCTAAAAACCTGTTTTTGCTTTGTCATTAAGGGGTATTGTGTGTTGATTGAGGGGAATAAACGATTTAATCCATTTTAGAATAAGGCTGTAACGTAACAAAATGTGTAAAAAGTCAAGGGGGATTATTACTTTCCGAATGCACTGTACGTACACCTCAAATGAAGGTGTATTCTCAGGTGACGAATCTCTGATCTTAGCAGCGCCATTCTTAGGCTTCCGCATTATAGCACTACCGTCTCTCCCAGGTAGCCTCCATTTGCACACACTGTATATAGATGTGTCTATTTTTTTCTATTGTGTTATTGACTGTACGTTGTTTACGTTTGTTTATGTGTAACTCTGTGTTGTTGTTATTGTCGCACTGCTTTGCTTTATCTTGGCCAGGTTGCAGTTGTAAATGAGAACTTGTTCTCAACTGGCCTACCTGGTTAAATAAAGGTGAAAAACTGAGACACTTATTGTTATCATAGAAATTAAATGAGTACAACAGACATCAAATCAACATTACATGGCACTAGCAGACATCTTTTGGTGTACCGTTTTTGGAATTTTAATTTGCAGCTTTAGTAACGATCAACTCAACTGACATTTCAATGTTAAGTCAAATTACGCTTAGTTGCTATGGTGCCGTCTCAATTTGTTTTGCATATAAACTCAGCAAAAAAAGAAACGTCCCTTTTTCAGGACCCTGCCTTTCAAAGATAACTCGTAAAATTCCAAATAACTTCACAGATCTTCATTGTAAAGGGTTTAAACACTGTTTCCCATGCTTGTTCAATGAACCATAAACAATTAATGAACATGCACTTGTGGAACGGTCGTTAGGACACTAACAGACACTTACAGACGGTTGGCAATTAAGGTCACAGTTATGAAAACTTAGGACACTAAAGAGGCCTTTCTACTGACTCTGAAAAACACCAAAAGAAAGATGCCCAGGGTCCCTGCTCATCTGCGTGAACGTGCCTTAGGCATGCTGCAAGGAGGCAAGACTGCAGATGTGGCCAGGGCAATAAATTGCAATGTCCGTACTTTGAGACGCCTAAGACAGCGCTACAGGGAGACAGGATGGACAGCTGATTGTCCTCGCAGTGGCAGACCACATGTAACAACACCTGCACAGGATCGGTACATCCGAACATCAACCTGCGGGACAGGTACAGGATGGCAACAACAACTGCCCGAGTTACACCAGGAACGCACAATCCCTCCATCAGTGCTCTGACTGTCCGCAATAGGCTGAGAGAGGCTGGACTGAGGGCTTGTAGGCCTGCTGTAAGGCAAATCCTCAACAGACATCACAAGCAACAACGTCGCCTGTGGGCACAAACCCACCATCGCTGGACCAGACAGGACTGGCAAAAAGTGCTCTTCACTGACGAGTCACGGTCTTGTCTCACCAGGGGTGATGGTCGGATTCGCGTTTAACTTCGAAGGAATGAGCGTTACACCGAGGCCTGTACTCTGGAGTGGGATCGATTTGGAGGTTGAGGGTCCGTCATGGTCGGGGCAGTGTGTCACAGCATCATCGGACTGAGCTTGTTGTCATTGCAGGCAATCTCATCGCTGTGCGTTACAGGGAAGATATCCTCCTTCCTCATGTGGTACCCTTCCTGTAGGCCCATCCTGACATGACCCTCCAGCATGACAATGCCACCAGCCATACTGCTCGTTCTGTGCGTGATTTAATGCAAGACAGGAATGTCAGTGTTCTGCCATGGCCAGCGAAGAGCCCGGATCTCAATCCCATTGAGCACGTCTGGGACCTGTTGGATCGGAGGGTGAGGGCTAGGGCCATTTCCCCCAGAAATGTCCGGGAACTTGCAGGTGCCTTGGTGAAAGAGTGGGGTAACATCTCACAGCAATAACTGGCAAATCTGGTGCAGTCCATAAGGAGGAGATGCACTGCAGTACTTAATGCACCTGATGGCCACACCAGATACTGACTGTTACTTTTGATTTTGACCCCCCTTTGTTCATGGACACATTATTCCATTTCTTTTAGTCACATGTCTGTGGAATTTGTTCAGTTTATGTCTCAGTTGTGGAATCTTGTTATGTTCATACACATATTTACACGTTAAGTTTGCTGAAAATAAACACAGTTGACAGAGAGGACGTTTCTTTTTTTGCTGAGTTTATAACACTCTTGTTCTATCTCTGTAATTTTTTAGCTTCTCTCTGTATCCTATACATGCAGTAAGAATGATTACCATTGTAATGATGTATTACAATTCTATGTCAGCCATCTTTTATACCACTAGCCAAATTGCCATGGTCTGGTCAACCATGTCTCTTCTACTCATTCTAAGGGTATTATTATGTAAAATAATTTAGAAATGCGTGTGCAATAATGTTATGCAGAGCCACTGTCATTGTAAGTTTGCCAGTTTGCTATAGAATAGAATGCTAAGTAGAAAGTAGTAGTCATAGAAAGTAAGTAGAACTGCAGCCAAAGTAAACTTTACAGGCTTCTGTATATCTCACATTCTAATGTCAGCAATATAAAACACTGTAGAGGCGATGATGGCTAAGCCTGCTACAACCATGTTTCTGTAGCCTTGTGACTTTTATGATTTCTAATTTAGTAACTATTAAAACTACAATATGTAACTTTTTGGGCGACCGACCAAATTCACATAGAAATGTGAGTTATAGATCTTTCATTCCAGTTGAAAGCAAGTCTAAGAAGTGGTAGATGTGTTCTATGTGTGCTATTTCTATGCTTCTCATTCTGAAGTTTCGTTTTTCGTGTCTTTTACCTTCGGTTTTGTACACCAGCTTCAAACAGCTGAATATACAATATATTTGGTTATTGAAAAGATATTTCACAGCGGTTTAGATAGTAAAATGATTCTCTACACCACGACTTCTTGTTTTGTCACATACACTGAAATTAGGCAAACTATTAGCATTTTAGCAACCAGGAAATTATTTCTGGAAAAGCGATTTCTGCATAGTGCATCTTTAATACATTTGATCTTAAATTGTCTAGGCCCACATCCTGCAAACTGTGCCTAACCCCTCTTCCTTCATCTCCAACATCATAAGATGAGCAGGTATGCTTGGTCATCAAAGAGCTACATGACAGTGTGAGACAACTACTTTTCCAAGTGGAACGAGTCCTGCACCCACCACTCCAAGTGCAATTGCCAACAGCTGTCCATGGAACCCAAGGTGACAGTATTCGTCCGCTAACACTTGTAACTCGTACACAGCAGGTGGGATTATACCTTGAGCATTGCTGCACAGTTGCATCCAATTACATGTTTACAATCATATTCTTGTAGACACCAAATGCAGGTTTAACACTTGTCTTAGGTGAGGTCATTCATTTCATTCAATAGAATTTGTAGCAGGGCTGCACATCCTTCCTAGAGCTACCCTCCTGTAGGTTTTTGCTTCAACCCTAATGTTGCAGACATGATTCTGGGTGGGGCTTATGTGTATGGTTATTTGTGAAATTCCCTATCCCGGTGTAATATTATTTTAATTAAGAAATTTAAATGGATTGTACAAATTGCAACCTCATCAGGGGCAGCCATTCTTTTCAATGTGAAATTAGTTCATTTTAACACATCGTCCTCTAAAGCAGGGGTTCCCAAACTTGTTCACTCAAGCCCCCCTTCCAGCATTGGGGAACATCCTGTGCCACCCTGCGTGCACCACGCCTATTTCTATGGGCAAAAGCACTGTTCATGACACAAACTATTCACACCCCTTTTTGTTGGTGGTGAGACAATTTTTCAGTTTTAAAGCTAATTTTCTTGCAATACTATACATTTTGCCATGTCTAATGTGTATTCATGTGATAATTGAGGGACTTGAACTCCACCAACTGCTCTAAAGGGTATTTTCACACTTGGTCCTGTCAGTCAATTTTGTGAATTCAGAGCGGTTCCAAAACATTTTCATGCATATGTGAATGCAGTTTATTTCCGTTTATGACAATATTTGTAAAGGATTAAGATAGCTGTCAATATCCATGAATTATGTAATAAAAACAATAGTTGTATTATGTGCTTAACTCCAAGCCATATTCTAATAAATCTAGCTTCTTGTCCTATCTTGTTACTGTTCAATTCTGCATGACCCCACCTCTAGACTGATTTTAACCGGCCATGTAAACTATAAAAAGCAGGTTAAAGGACAGATTATGTAGCATTGCAATTGAACTTGCTTAAAGTCCTCCATAACACAACTGGGCCGTATTTCACATGGCTATGACGAATCAATGTAAGTACACACAACACGGTTAAATGTATTTGCTGTTTTGAGCCAACAGGTGGCTCTCTATTTGGCATAGTGTATTTCTGTTTGTGACATTTGTAAAGGATTAAGCTTGTTCCAGTTTTTACTCATAAACATGGTAGCTGACAATATTCATAAATGATGTCATAACAATATATTGTTATGATGTGCTTGTGTGATTAACTCAGCCATATTCTAATAAATCCACTATCTTGTCCTGGTCTTGTTGTTACTGTTTGATTCTACATGGCTCTTCCTCTATGTTGTATTAATCAGCATAGCCATACAAACTATAAAAATCTATTCATCCTCGTGGACCAACTGGACACTGACAATTCATGGATAGCATAAGCGAATAAACTGAGCCAACCTCGCCCGCTCGTTCCCTTGCGCAAGTCACTTGGAGCTCCCCTTCGTGGAGTACCCCAGTACCAGTCATAATACCCATAAAATCTAGCTGTCAAACAGGGAAATGCTTCCAGTCGTTTTTTCCACTATTCATTTTCCCATAGGGGATTTTAGAAACAATTAAAATAAGGTCTGTGTTTCGTGTAGGCTCACCCTGACGTTTTGATAACACTGTAAATCTCTCTAGAACAAGATGACTTTTATCAATATTTGTATCTACAGCCCCAAAAATGAAATGCTAATTAGCTGCTAATGTGGCTATCATAAAGGACTACAAAAATGCCATGATCTGGACGAGACTGGCGAATCGAGGCAAAGTCAAGAATCTCTGGATTAACTATCTAATATTAGCTAAATGTAGTAATGAATAAATGGTCAATTATGTCCTGTGCAAGTTTTAAATTGACAAAATACCAGTTAGCAAAGTTGTCTGCTCAAGATGCTTTGATGCTAATTAGCATTTTCGAATCAGAGTAAATAGAGCTGAATATATTGCTAAAAGTCACCTTGTCCAAAAGAGATTTACATGGTTATGAAAATGTCACGCCAGGGTAAGCCTACACAAAAAACAGCCCTTATTTTAAGTGTTTCTAAAATCCCCAAATGAATAGTGGAAAAAACGACTGGAAGCATTTCCCTGTTTGACAGCTAGATTTTATGGGTATTATGACACCTCCACTGTGGGGCTCTATTCGTTTTTGTAGCACACGTGATGTTAAGTGTTTCCTAAACACATTCCCACTGGCTTGATGAAGCCACCGTGTAGCTGTCTTGGTACACCTCAATTGTAAAAAAGATTTTGGAAGCTATAGAAATGCATTTATACATGTCTACATTCGTTTTCAACACTTTTATTCTATTACAGACACCTTAATGACTACTTTTAAATTATATTATGTGAGCTAAACATTTAAAAAAAAATATATATAAAAACATTGTTAAGGTTTGTCAATGTCCAACACATAGCATCGTCTTTGGTTAGAACCCTGGTTTTAATTGTCTATGGTCACAACACTCAATCAGTACAGAAGTTGATATCGTCATGAAACTGGCAGGGTGCAGGTCTCGAACCCTCGACCTTCTAGCCCGAAGTCCAGCGCGCTATGCCGCAAAAGCATGCTCGAGCGGCAGAGTCGATATCTGCGCTTATAAACCCAGGGTCAGTACAATATGTTCACACAACACACGCAAGCTGTCCTGTGCAAAAATAAGCACCCATCAATCTACTTGCTTAGCTTATATATTTGAGGGAAAGGGATTTACAAAAGTGAATCTTCAACAGTAGACATACTAGCTAGCAATATGCTGGCTATTGTTGATAGTCTGCAAAAAGAAAGCTACAAAAATACACTTTACATTTCGTTTTGGCTAGCCTACTGTTGCCAGGTAAATATATATTTTGGAAGCAGTTCTCTTAAAGGGGCAGCGTCCTATTTTGAGATGTAAAACAACTTTCTCAAAATAACATACTTTAGAGAAAATATATATACAATTAATACAATGCAATTGTAAAGAATAGAGTAATGACTTAAATTGCTAAATTATATTAAACAGTTTTTTAATACATATCACAATAACCAAATATAGCATATTAATAGCTGCATATAGAGAGAAAGCATTGGCAACCTATCGGCCCAGCATGAACCCAAAACTTGGGTCTATGTGTGTCAAAAAAGATACACGTCAAATGACACTATTGGACTCGTCAAATAAGCTCGTTGATCAATCAGGACCTGATTATGACTGCACATCACGTTTATGACTTTTTAAAGTAGTTATAACACTGTAGAAAAGGCCCATGGAGTTGGTGGAATAATCCTTTAATTCATGGCCACTTACTCAGCTGGGCCAGGGGCGCTTTAATTAGGTCAGATGGCAATGACCGACAGATCTCATCCCCATAAAAGGAGGAAAACGCCTGCTCTCGCTGCTTTCTCTTCCTTAACTCCGTCTGCTCCAGAAGTTCTGTGCGTCCATGAATCCACCGACTCTGTTACCGTTCATCTGAACTAACTGTTGTGATCGGGAGAGTGGGCCATCAGTTATTGTTTATAGTTATTACCGCGGGAGCGCGGCTTGGAGCACACGCTTCAAACATATTGTGTAATGTGAATTGTCAATGATCGCGGCCCTACGGATCATCATAGGCCAATTATGCAATCGATATGGTTAATATGTAATTAAATTAATTACATGTACACAAGAAGACAATTGAAAGGGTGAAATGAGAAACGTCATTGTTTGCTAACTGATCGACTTTGATATCAAACTAATGGGGATTATAGATTGAATAATCATTCACTGTTTGTATTCTTTCATGACTTATGATAAATAGTTACGAGCCTAAATGACTCACACATGATTTCTATTGACTTCTTAATGAACTGGATTGTTGAATTCCCTAAATTATGTTAATAATGAATGATTGTTATGATTTGATCTTTGTGATTATGAATTTGATTGGATACATGTTATTTTGTTTCCTTTGTTACGCAGCACAGACTACTCAGTAAATATACCACTATGGTTAAAGGAATTCCTGACTCAGTCTCATCCATTCCTGTCACCTGACACGTGACCACCTGTTCACCTTCACTGTCAGTCATCCTACCTGTCCAGCTACCCACACAGATTCCACTAAGTTTTCAAACACATTGATTACACTATCACTCGTAATTCAAATGTCACAACGATTCACCGATACGTATGCTATGATGCTGGTAAAGTTTTGTCTCGTGACGCACCTGCCGCACGAGCGCAGACACACTTCCCCAAGCTCTGGACAGTGCTGGTTATAAAAAAGTGCTGGTTATAAAAAAGCTAGCTAGCCGATGGATGCAAACCATGTTCTTCCCTAAAAACATAGCAAAACAACACAATTTGTTTCAGTAGCTATAGTTAGCTAGCTAACAAGCTTGGTGTCATCGTCTAAAATACCCCTAATTTATAAGATAGTTCTTATTTGATTAATGGTGGTCGGACCCACATATATGAAACTAGCCACAATAAAGATTAGCCACAATAGTGGAATTTGCGGTTCGCCTTCAAAATAAAGGTATGTAATTTGAAAGTAATTCAAATTAATACAAATAGTGGAATCATGCAATAATGGAATAGATCATGCTAAACGAAGTTGGAATGTCCTTAAATAAATTTAACAAAATACAATAACTTGTTAATTTGACAAAAATATGTTCATCACACTGGATGTACTAGACTTTAGAATTGCATTGGGGGCATACTTATTTCACTGTACAGCCTACCTATGTATTGTGGATCAATGACACGGGGTATCAGTCACTCAGTGACACCAGAGAACATTAGCGTCGTAGCTCTTAATTCAGGACTCTGAAGCCACTGAATTGAGCCACATTTATTGTACCAATCAACTTACTATGTGTATTGAACACTATTCCAGAGGAAAACAACACAACATGGACTTAGGGGGAAAAAACACTTGCGTACTACAGTAGACTGATACCCCATTTCATTGATCCCCAATCTTTAGGTAAGGCTGTAAAGTGCAATTTAAAATGTCAATACGCACAATAGGCTGACTGGGGAGGTGATTTTCCACAGTCAAAGTCCCGCCACTATGACGTTGATATTTACGTTAACTCTTCACAGTTATGTTCTGTGGGTGTCACCGAGTAGACTCATACTCCATTTCATTACTCCACATTCCAACACTCCAACCTTGTTTAACATTATCTCGTCTAAACATGGCATGATTCCACCAATTGTAACCTTCTGCATCACTTTCAGAGGGACTTTTATTTTGAATGCGAAACGCAAATTCCACTATTGTGGCTAATGCTTATTGTGGCTAGCTTCACAACACATAACCCGGTCCGGTCAAACCATACTAGTTATTTCAATAGGAGAACAACAAGTGGCTAACTAGCTAATACTTACATGGATTCCTAAACCATTGCTAAGTATATTGAAAATGGCTGCAGTTTCTACTGGTCATTGTTTTCAGGCTGGTGGCATTGGTGCTAGCTAGCTACCCCAGGAGTTGCTAATAACATCTGTATCAATAATGTGATCATAATGGTGGCGCTTTTGGCATGAGAAACGTTGGACCCTGTCATAGCCTACGAATAGGACCCAGCGTTTTACCTGACCAGATCATGAGATCAGGAAAAACTCCAGGCCCCAGAAATGACACGTACACATTTTGCCACACCACTTTTTAACCTGTGGTGCAAGATGACCAAAAGAGCTAACATGAACAACCAGATTGTTCTCTGGACTTTATTTTCTGGTGGATGAATGAAATTGTGTAACAGTATAACTTTAGACCGTCCCCTCGCCCCGACACGGGCACGAACCAAGGACCCTCTGCACACATCAACAACAGTCACCCACGAAGCGTCGTTACCGAGCAAGGGGAACAACTACTTCAGGTCTCAGAGCGAGTGACGTAACCGATTGAAACGCTATTAGCGCGCACCACCGCTAACTAGCTAGCCATTTCACATCCGTTACAATTGCATGAATTTACCAAAATACTGTTTTAATGAAAATATGCAATCCATTGTTATTTGACTACGTTGCTAACGTTTTATAAAAGCAACAAGGCGCACGAGGGCGTGCTATGTGATGAATAGTCAAAGATAAAAAGGTTGACTGGCCCTCCACACCTTTTACCTGACTGTATTCAACATAGCACAGCCTCTTGTGCCTTGCTGCTTTAATACTGACAATGGCACCTCTTACAAATATTAATTAAACACCTGTACAAAAAATGACAGCATTGACAGCCCTTTGTTCTATACCTCAATTGAGAAAAAAATACATGGGGAATTGATAATTCAGTTTAAAGGATTTCTTCCTTACGTCTAATTCTAGTCTTATAACTACATACTACTACTTCTAACAACAAAAATCTATTTCTTTTTGGTTAATCTTATAATATAAAGTTTTTTAAATAACATATTTACCTTGTTAGATGTTGTCCATACGTCTTCTCGAATGTTCTGTTTTTGTCTCTCGGTTTCTAAGTGAAAATTTGCTCTGACTTTTCAGATTGTGTTTACAAAAACGTTCATTTCTTGGAAAGGGTGTGGCTGTGTGAAAACGAAATTTAGGTACAAGTCTTGTAACATGAACGGGGAGGGGAGGGGGCTTCTACAAAAACAAAAGTTAGTAGTGTCATGAAGCGGGAAAACACTCCACTTAAAGATGCACTATGCATAAATCGCTCTGCTATTTCCTGGTCGCAAAAAATCGTTTTTGTGACAAGCAAGTAAAGAGTAGAGAATCATTGTACCATCTAAACCACTGTGAAATATATTTTCCATACACAAAAATATTGTATTTTCAGCTGTTTGAAGCTGGTTTTCAAAACTGAGAGTAAGACTCAAAAACTAAACGTAAACATGGGAAGCATAGAAATAGCGCACATAGAAGAGATCTAGCACTTAGACTTTCTTTCAATGAGAATGACATATCTATAACACGCATTTGTGAATTTGGTTGGGTCATTCAAAAAGTTACATATTGCAGCTTTAAGTTTCATGTTTACTGAAGTAGGCAACTGTATGTAATATATGACTGTGACATGTGCACTTCCAGCCTGGTCTCATAGACTAGACTTAACACAGTAAATGTAAATCTGGGACACTTAAATTAGTATGACACACTACATGTACAAAAGTATGTTGACACCAGCATGTCAAACATCTCATTCCACAATCATGGGCATTAATATGGGGTTGGTCCCACCTTTGCTGCTATAACAGCCTCCACTCTTCTGGGAAGGTTTTCCACTAGATGTTGGAACATTGCTGCAGGGACTTGCTTCCATTCAGCAACAAGAGCATTTGTGAGGTAGGGCACTGATGTTGGGCAATTCATCCCAAAGTCATCCCAAAGGTGTTTGATGGGATTGAGGTCAGGGCTCTGTGTAGGCCAGTCAAGTTCTTCAAAACCAATGTCGACAAACCATTTCTGTATGGACCTTGCTTTGTCCACGGGGGCACTTTACAGTTGTCACTACGCATTCGAGAAGGTAGCGTTCTCCTGACATCCGCAAAACACAAATTAGTCCATCGGACTGCCAGCTGACTGAGTCAAAAGACGTGGCGGGCCTGGCACAGCTCCTGGTATTTGTCCGTTATGTTTATGGGGGGTCAATTAAGGAAGACATCCTCTTCTGCAAATCACTGGAAACCAGGACAACATGAGAGGATATTTTTAAAGTACTGGACAGCTTTGTGACATCAAATGGAAAATCTGTACTGATGGCGCAAAAGCCATGACAGGGAGACATAGTGGAATGGTAACGCGTGTGCAAGCAGTTGCTCCTGATGCCACTTGGGTACACTGCAGCATCCACCAAGAGGCGCTTGCTGCCAAGGGAATGCCGGACAGCTTGAAAGACGTTTTGGACACTACAGTGAAAATGGTTAACTTTGTTAAAGCAAGGCCCCTGAACTCGTGTATTTTCTGCATTATGCAATGATATGGGCAGCGACCATGTAACGCTTTTACAACATACAGAAGTGCGCTGGTTATCAAGGGGCAAAGTATTGACTTTTTTAAAATTGAGAGACGAGCTTAAAGTTTTCTTTACTGACCATAATTTTCACTTGTCTGACCACTTGCACGAGTTTCTCACACAACTGGCCTATCTGGGTGATGTTTTTTCCTCGCCTGAATGATCTGAATCTAGGATTACAGGGACTCTCCGCAACTATATTCAATATGCGGGACAAAATTGAGGCTATGATTAAGAAGTTGGAGCTCCTTTATGTCTGCATTAACAAGGACAACACACAGGTCTTTCCATCATTGTATGATATTTTGTGTGCAAATGAATTCAAGCTTACGGACAATGTCAAATGTGATATAGCGAAGCACCTGAGTGAGCTGGGTGCGCAATTACACAGGTTCGTTATCCCTTTCATGCCATGCCTCCAGTCCACTTACCGATTTCTGAACAAGAGAGCCTCATCGAAATTGCAACAAGCGGTTCTGTGAAAATGTAATTTAATCAGAAGCCACTGAGAGATTTCTGAATAGGGCTGAGCTCAGCTTCTTGTCTTGACAAATCACACTGTTAAGACACTGATGCCATTTGCAACCATGTACCTATATGAGAGTGGATTATCGTCCCTCACTAGCATGAAAACTAAATACAGGCAAAGACTGTGTGTGGAAAATGATTTAATACCGAGACTCTCTCCAATACAACCCAACATTGCAGAGTTAGGTGCATCCTTTCAAGCACACCTTTCTCATTAACCTGTGGTGAGTTATTCACAATTATTGATGAACAAATAAGGTTTTAAATGTAAGATGGTTAAATAAAGAGCAAAATTATTGATTATTATTATTTGTGCCCTGGTCCTATAAGAGCTCTTTGTCACAACCCGGCTCGTGGGAAGTGACAAACTCACACTCATTCTTGTGCCTGTCTTTCAAAGACCCTAATGGGTGAAATAGAAGATGCAGGTCAACACAAGGGATGGTCCATGTTATTACACAAGTTTCTTTTCACTCAGATTATACTGAAGTAGACAAGAATTACCAACCCTTCCAAATGGACGTGTACAATGATTTGTATCATATACTGTAAAGTGTTGTACCATGCAAATATGTCTTAGAGGCTACATGCATTTGATTGTATAGCTGTGATAGTTATGGGGCCAAAAATGATGGGAACTGAGTGAAATAAGAAAACTATGCAAACTGTATCTGGTTAACTGACATGTGTTGAAGAAAGGATCATCAGTTAGAGGCATTCCATCAACTGTGTAGAGGCACACAGCTTTAGAGTTCTCAATGCCCTCTTGGTGACAGATCCTTAGCATCAGGTCTTCAACTGTGTTTGTAGCAGGATCCATGTCTGCATTCAAAATTGTACAAAAGGGAGTAAGGATAGTTAGTGATGTGATGCTTTCTCCCCTCTTTCCTATAAGGACTACATAAAGATGATGTATGTCTCACCTCTGATCTCTTTTAGCTCAGGACAGTGGGGGTATGTGTACCACAGTTGGAAAGACTCCATTGGTTTTTGTACAGGCATCGCTTGCTGTGGCACTCTGAGTCTTTGGATGAAATCTTTCATTTTTTCAAAGCGATTCTTCTCTACTTGACTGAAGCCTGTTAGCAAATTAGGGGCATTGGACAAGTTGAATGCATGTCTATTGTGAGTGAGACAACCAATTATTATTATTATTTTTTATTGTGAATTTACATATGACCAATCAGAACAGTTTACATATGACTAAGCAAAACTGTTTACAGTGGAATAATGCAGTTGTTGGCATGATGGGATACTTTAAATCACCTTAGTCAGTAACCGGTCTGTGACCTTACCCATTTTGTCTAAATCTTCACCATTTACGCCATCGGTGAAATCTCTCTCATCTTGGACACCCAAAGTGAGGAATTTGTGGTGGTAGGTGTCCAGTCTGTGCTGCTGGAGAAGGTTGTATATTGTATCCATCTGAATAGAACAATCAGGTCAGACATCAAATATTTTGAGAACTAGTTTTGGCACAAGACTTTTCCTCTCTGCCAAATAATGCTCTGCACCAAGAAGAATAAATAACATTCCTAGTTTGTAATTGACTTGAGAAAAACAAAGAAAGAATGGGGATTGTATAATGTCAATGTCTCTTTATTCTCTAGAGAACTGGCGTTTCTTCACAAACTAAAATGTTTATTTATTACTGTTAATTTAAATGTATGAATATGCCTCCAACCTGCACTGCACACCTTAATCACTGGATATTTACTTAGTAATGGCTGTGACGATAGCTTTGACTGTTTGTGGGCCCGTTTAAGTCCTCCGCCTCATGTTCTGGAGTAGCCAAACTGAGTTTTATTTAGACATTAGTTTAATTAAGACAAACTGAGTTTTATTAAGACATTAAACATATAGCTCTGGAGCAGCTCACACACCTGAGGTGTATTCACTAGGAACCAAACAGAAGCAAATGGAACGAAACTGGGAGGGACCTACCTGAATTTGTCCAATAGAAACTCTTATTTTTCGTTGCAAAACGTTTTGGACTAATGATTACACAACTGATTAAACATATTGCATTCTAAACTGAAGCCCATGATAAGCCGTTTTTGGAGTCAAGTGTGTTGGTAGTGTGGCAATAAAGTGTGTCAATCAGACCTCTGGGGATGGTTGTTCAAAAGTTATCTGATTGGATTACTCCTAACGGATAGAATTAGAATAGTTTATTTTACAAAACTGAAAAATTGGATTCTGATCCTCCGGATAGGGATAAGGAATTGGTCATCCAATCTGACCTTTAAATCAGGGATTGTAGGTCATTTTGCATTTTTCAAAACTCAAAAGGTAGTGATTAGGATAGTTTTGATCCAAAAATCTGGATTATCTCGATTCCACTAGGAAGGTGGATTTAGAAAGGTGAAAGGCACTACAACCAAGAAATATCAATGTAACTCAGGGGATGTTTATCAAAAACGTTCTTCCATCTGAAAACCAAAGGTTCATTATGTTAAATGTCCCCGAGCTGACAAGGTAAAAATCTGTCGTTCTGCCCCTGAACAAGGCAGTTAACCCACTGTTCCCCAGGAGGCCATCATTGTAAATAAGAATGTGTTCTTAACTGGCTTGCCTAGTTTAAAAAAAAGGTAAAATAAATTAATAAAATAGACTGCAGTATAGGTAAGCCAATGTGATCAGTTGTTATATTGAAAAGTGTCAAATAAATACATCCATTTATTAAGTGAGTGAAATAAGTGAAATGCAGACTACTATTTTGAATCAAGGTACCTTATTTATGTAGTTTAACTCATGTCTGTTTCTCTATGACAATGAAGAAGTATTAACACAACCTGTCCAGTAGATGGCGAGGTGTAGGCCTGTTCAAAGCACTGAACATCTGGATTCTGTGACCTTGATATTGTAGTATCCGGATCAGAATGATCCTATCCAATTATTTTCTGGAAAATCGGCTCAAAAACAGACAGATCGATTTGGTCCTGGATAGCAAAAATGAGGATTACAGAATCCGGATCATTCTGATCCCCCAAAACCGTCCCGAGGACTGGAGTTTGCCCATTCCTGGTCTGGAGAATGCCAGGCTATGCCTAAACCAAGCCTTACGTTGGTCTGGTGTGCATTAGTATTACTGGCCTATATGACATGTCATTATTTTTCATGTTGACATTATGAATCAATTATATTAAATGTGTGCATTTTTACAGTGAGTTTAGCTGGCTAAATATGACCACTTTGAGCGCGCGCTAAAGTTAGCTAGCTACGCATCGTCAGGCCCAGACAAGTAATAATGGACAACTTTTTCAGGAACTGTGCAATAATACTCACCTTTACACATTGAAGGCCTGCCATTGGGTGACAGTAGCTATATAGCTATGCCTACTCAGTCGGTTACATTTACACTACGGAGAAGACACTTTTGGTAGCTGGGTTCAGCAGCCGCTCGTCTTCAACACAGTATCGACGTTTTTGGGGAACTTTTTTTGTAACTACGTTTTGATTTCCGCATTTCTAGATTTTTTTTGTAACTACGTTTTGATTTCCGCATTTCTGCACTTGTTTTACTGTTAGGTGTTCTAGCACCATCTGCTGGAAATGTGGCGGATTGATCACCAGGGAACTCCTGTCATGATTCCAGTTTGTCTTTACACGGTGCACACACGCCAGTCGGAGAGCAGTCCAGTTCCATCTGCGCTGCACTGCAACAGAACAATTGGACAGTCTTTAGGACTACTTGGCGCTTCACGGATGGTGAATTATTCTGGCGAACGTCTATTGAATTGCTATTGTTTTGGTTGTAAGGAAATTCCTTTTTCATTATTTTGTATTTTTTCATAATGTCTGCCACTGAAGAGAGGTAAGAATTCCTGATATTGTTGATGGTTTAATTTGCGGAGCAGATTGATTACATGATTTGGACAACATTTAGCAAATATATTCATTAATATTGCAAACTTAATGTATGGTGAAATATGCTGCTGTCTAAAAACAGGAATATCTTAATTTCTACAGAGCAACAACACTTTTGCAGCTATTCTGTTGGTGTAATTCCTACAATAAATAATGCTGTTTTTTTAAGGGTGAGATTGTGCACTTCAACAGATTGTTCTATTACAGATAGCTAGCTACTTTAAAGTGATTTTTATTTGAAGTTTAAAAAAATATATATATCCTGTGACCTGTGTATCTGATAATAATGACTCGTGTAGGTCACCAGGTATAATATCCAATTTGTGGAAAGTACATGCATTCAAAACAGGGATAAGGCCAACATCTGTAGACAGACAGTCTGAAACCTGTGTTGCCCATTGTTCCTCAAAACAGTGCATCATGCATGCCTCAGGAATCACTTGTATTGACTACTGGCTCAACAGCTTCGTTTGAATGATTAATGAACCACTATCCAATGATAAAATATCAATAGCAAATCCATCTCCATTTTACATCACTGTAACATAGAGCAGTTTCTTTGCATCATTTTTTCCTACAATCTCCTTTTTTAAACGTTACAAGCATTTCGCTACACCCGCAATAACATCTGCTAAACATGTGTATGTGACCAATACAATTTGATTTGATTCACAGCACATAGTAGGGCTATGAGAATCTCTGCCACAGCATAATTCCAGCCACCGGATCTGTCCCTGTTACACAACCGCTGCTTTATGCAGACTCCTCCCCCCCTAGAGAATTAGATAAGCCACTCAGAAATAGTACCCTTGCTTGAATGGATAGTAGACTCTCTCCTCCCACAGTGCAGCACACTGAGATGCTGTTAATAATATGTGGGTGGTCAGTTAGATAGTTAGATGGACCTGAGCCCTACTTTTCTAGAAAGTTCTATAGGTGTCTTGTTGTGATGTGTTTTCAGTATACAGCACAGGAGGTTGGTGGCACCTTAATTGGGAAGGACGGACTCGTGGTAATGGCTGGAGTGGAGTCAGTGGAATGGTATCAAATACATTTGTTTGATGCCATTCCATTTGCTCCGTTCCAGACATTATTATGAGCCGTCCTCCCCGTCAGCAGCCTCCACTGGTATATAGGTCAGGTTAGAGGTTACATGTCCACTAGCACACACTAGGTCATGGTTTCCTAGCCAGGCTCTTAATTCCTGACCTAATTCCCTCTCTGCCAGTGAGCTGTAAATAATGAGTTTTTTAAAGGTTGGTTTAGTACAATAACAGAAACATGTTATAGTTTTGAGTGTGCATGCCAAATGTGGGGTGTTTTGAGTGAACAAACTCTGCTGACATTCTTCATTACATTTTTAATTGGAAGTACAATAGGCTACGTAGCTTTAATCCCAGCCTGAATATACAGTACAATAGCACTCTGAGGTGAAAGGCTTTTTTTGGTCAGGCTAGTGTCTCTACTGTTTTTATTTGAACTGGTACCCTATGCTAACTGACCATCCTATCCAAAGCCACTTACATTACAATAACTTTAGCATGACTTACCCAACATCACCTTGTTGCTCTGTGTACCGCCAGTCCCATGTTGGTGTCATATATGGGCTGCTCCAAACGCCAGGCTCCAGGGCCTCTGTGGTGCTCCTGATGCCCCTCACCCACCGCTGAAGATCCCAGGTGGGCGAGGGACTGGCAGGGATCCCCCTCTCCATGTGCTCCTTCACAAAGTGAGTCCCTATAGGGCCCCATCCCAATAGCCAAACAATGTATTATTCCTCCATTGAAGTTATCAATCAAAGATATGAGAGAATTGGATTGGTTAAAGCAATGGGGTTAGAAACTTGAATTTCACTAATCTAAACACATAGGTCATAAGGGAAGAAATTAGGAAGGATGTCTGTTTTAATAACCATGAGGATTTTCCAAAGATGAATGTTAAAAATTAGCAAATTTTGTCAAAAGATACATTGCATCTTACTGTTTAGCTTTATAGCCATAAGGCCACAGGCCCTTCACTTGATTTATGCTCCATCTACCATTTGAGAGACTGCAGTCAGTTTACATGGTCTGTTTACCTACTTGTTAACATGTTCAGGGATGTGGGTCACTGTGTCACTGTGTCAGGTGCCAAAACCCACTCTCATTAACCCAGAAAGCTAGTGAACCACAAAATGACACGAGCCCAAAGACACTCAGCATTCCTACACACACCCAAAATCATGCTCTTAAAGTTAGGTTAATCCTTGCTACTTTTAGTAGTGAACAAGTGACCCTTGTACACAAGGACAAGTTTCATCCTAGACTGCCTGGAATGACTCAAAATGGGAGAACAGGCAGAGAATGGCTTGAATATCGCTATGTGTAATTTACAGGTTAATGTCGCTATGTGTACAGGTTAATATCGCTATGTGTACAGGTTAATATCTCTATGTGTACAGGTTAATGTCACTATGTGTATAGGTTAATATCGCTATGTGTACATGTTAATGTCACTATGTGTACAGGTGAATGTCGCTATGTGTATAGGTTAATGTCAGTCACTGTGTCGATCAAACAGCAATGGTGAAGAGAGTAATTCTGCTGGAGGTCCATTGGTTGGAAAATATTACGCTCATAGGCAATAATCATAACAGGAATCCCTTATTTGAGCTAGATGCTAGATCAGGCTAAAGTGTAACCTACCTAGTTCCTAGATAGAAAGCTAACAAAGACATATGTTATGGGTCGAAACCTTGTCCATCTAATAACTGTGGAAGTTCTGTATCGAACAGTGTGCCAACACGTTTTGCATCCCTCTCTCAGGATGGAAGGCTGACAGTGACCCAGGTGACCTCTGTGCGTGGATCGCTCCCCATCCTGCACTTTCACTACCAGCTGAGCGAGCAACGCAATGCATGCTGGGAGACTATGTTCACCTCAGACAGCCTCTTCCTAGAGATCCCAGAGGGGTCACTCCCTGAGGGCAGCAAAGAGGGGTGAGGAGGAACTGCCATCTATCCTCGCTGGCTTAATAATCATGCATACATACACCTGTTATAACCATGCATTATGCCATCAGTAAGGCTGGAATTAAGTCTAAAAAAATACATTTTAAAGATTTTAAATGAAAAAACGTGCACTTTCAAACAACAGCAAACAACAAATTATTATTTACAATGATGGCCTTCCAAGAGACAAAAGGCCTCCTGCTGGGATGGGGGCTGGGATTAGAAATACAAATGTAGCACAAAACACGCATCACGACAAGAGACACCACTACATAAAGAGAGACCTAAGACAACAACACAACATGACAACACAACATGACAACACAGCATGGCAGCAACACATGACAACACAGCATGGTAGCAACACAACATGACAACACAGCATGGTAGTAGCACAACATGGTGGCAGCACAAACATGGTAGAAACATTGTTGGGCACAGACAACAGCACAAAGAGCAAAAAGGTAGAGACAACAATACAGCACCTGAAGCAGCCACAAGTGTCAGTAAGAGTGTCCATGATTGAGTCTTCAAATGTAGTGATGGAGATAAAACGGTCCAGTTTTTGCAGCTCGTTCCAAATGGTACAGAACATCTAGCTGCTCGAGAGCACCCTTACCCGCCGATCTATAAATTACGTCTCCGTAATCTAGCATGGGTAGGATGGTCATCTGAATTAGGGTTAGTTTGGCAGCTGGGGTGAGGAGCGATTGCGATAGAGGAAACCAAGTCTAGATTTAACCTTAGCCTGCAGCTTGGATATGTGCTGTACTGGGTGGAGCTCCAGAGGACTACTTTGGGAGAATCCTGCACATTACAGTGTACATGAGTATGGAAGGGAACACAAAGGAGCAACACTTACATTTGAGATACACCCCTATCTTCTTTCCCCTCTTCTCTCTTATCAGACTCACCAGTCTCCTCGTGTTCTCGGAAGAAAAGTTACGAGTCAGCCATGTGTTTCTGTGGTTCTCCAAAAGCAGACTGGATCAAGGTATGTCGAAGTCTAGACACATTTTCTTTCATGTGTACTGCATACATCTGGCCCTTCTTTGGACACTGTGTTAACAAACCTCCAAACGAGCTTCAACGCCATACAACACTCCGTCCGTGGCCTCCAACTGCTCTTAAGCGATAATAAAACCGTTCGCTGCCCGCACCCGCCCCCCCGACTAGCATCACTACTCTGGACGGTTCTGACTTAGAATATGTGGACAACTACAAGTACCTAGGTGTCTGGCTAGACTGTAAACTCTCCTTCCAGACTCACATTAAACATCTCAAATCCAAAATTACATCTAGAATCGGCTTCCTATTTCGCAAAACAAAGCCTCCTTCACTCACGCCGCCAAACATACCCTCGTAAAACTGTCATTTGTCATTTATAAAATAGCCTCCAACACTCTACTCAGCAAACTGGATGCAGTCTATTAGAGTGCCATCCGTTTTGTCACCAAAGCCCCATATACCACCCACCATTGCGACCTGTATGCTCTCGTC